>NW_024742721.1:0-58797 GCF_018991925.1 Homarus americanus
AGATTTAATCCTTCATACAAGCTCTGTGAGAATGTCACTTCATCTTATCACAGAGTTAATAACAACACTCCATAGATGTAATCCTTCATACAAGCTCTGTGAAAATGTTACTTCATCTTATCACAGAGTTAACAACAACACGCTATAGATGTAATCCTTCATACAAGCTCTGTGAGAATGTTACTTCATGTTATCACACAGTCAACAACAACACTCCATAGATGTAATACTTCATACAAGCTCTGTGAGAATGTTTCTTCATCTTATCAAAGCGTTATACAACAACACCCCATAGATGTAATCCTTCATACATGCTCTGTGAGAATGTTGCTTCATCTTACCACAGAATTATACAACAACACCTCATCGATGTAATCTGTCATACAAGCTCTGTGAGAATGATACTTCATCTAACCTCAGAGTTATACAACAACACCTCATAGACGTAATCCTTCATACAAGCTCTGTGAGAATGTTACTTCATCATACAACAGAGTTATACAACAGCACTAAATAGATGTAAGGATCATACAAGCCCAGGAGAATGTTACTTCATCTTACCACAGAGTTATACAACACTCATAGACGTAATCTTTCATAGCAAGTCTGTGGAGAATGTTACTTCATCTTATCAAAGCGTTATACAACAACACCCATAGATGTAATCCTCATACATGCCTCTGTGAGAATGTTACTTCATCTTACCACAGAGTTATACAACAACACTCCATAGATGTAATCCTTCATACAAGCTCTGTGAGAATGTTACTTCATCTTACCACAGAGTTAACAACAACACTCCATACATGTAATCCTTCATACAAGCTCTGTGAGAATTTTACTTCATCTTATCACAGAGTTAACAACAACACTCCATAGATGTAATACTTCATACAAGCTCTGTGAGAAAGTTACTTCATATTATCACACAGTTAACATCAACACCCCATAAACGTAATCCTTCATACAAGCTCTGTGAGAATGTTACTTCATTTTACCAAAGAGTTAACAACAACACTCCATAGATGTAATCCGTCATACAAGCTCTGTGAAAATATTACTTCATCTTAGCACAGAGTTATACAACAACACTCCATAATATGTAATCCTTCATACAAGCTGTGTGTGAATGTTACTTCATCTTACCACACAGTTATACAACAACACCTCATCGATGTAATCTGTCATACAAGCTCTGTGAGAATGATACTTCATCTAACCTCAGAGTTATACAACAACACTCCATAGAAGTAATCCTTCATACAAGCTCTGTGAGAATGTTACTTCATCTTACCATAGAGTTATACAACAACACCTCATAGATGTAATCCTTCATACAAGCTCAGTGAGAATGTTGCTTCATCTTACCACAGAATTATACAACAACACCTCATAGACGTAATCCTTCATACAAGCTCTGTGAGAATGTTACTTCATCTTATCAAAGCGTTATACAACAACACCCCATAGATGTAATCCTTCATACAAGCTCTGTGAGAATGTTGCTTCATATTACCACAGAATTATACAACAACATCAAATAGATGTAATCCTTCATACAAACTCTGTGAGAATGTTACTTCATCTTACCACAGAGTTAAATAACAACACCCCATAGATGTAATCCTTCATACAAGCTCTGAGAGAATGTTACTTCATCTTACCACAGGGTTAACAACAACACCCCATAGAAGTAATCCTTCTTACAAGCTCTGTGAGAATGTTACTTCATCTTATCAAAGCGTTATACAACAACACCCCATAGATGTAATCCTTCATACAAGCTCTGTGAGAATGTTGCTTCATATTACCACAGAATTATACAACAACATCAAATAGATGTAATCCTTCATACAAACTCTGTGAAAATGTTACTTCGTCGTACCACACAGTTATACAAAACACATCATAGATGTAATCCTTCATACAAGCTCTGTGAGAAAGGTACTTCATCTTATCACAGAGTTATACAACAACACCTCAAAGAGGCAATACTTTATACAGGCTCTGTGAGAATGTTACTTCATCTTACTACAGAGTTATACAAAAACACCCCATAGATTTAATCCTTCATACAAGCTCTGTGAGAATGTTACTTCATCTTACCATAGAGTAATACAACAACACTCCATAGAAGTAATCCTTCATACATGCTCTGTGAGAATGTTGCTTCATCTTACCACAGAATTATACAACAACACCTCATCGATGTAATCTGTCATACAAGCTCTGTGAGAATGATACTTCATCTAACCTCAGAGTTATACAACAACACCTCATAGACGTAATCCTTCATACAAGCTCTGTGAGAATGTTACTTCATCATACAACAGAGTTATACAACAACACTAAATAGATGTAATCCGTCATACAAGCTCTATGAGAATGTTACTTCATCTTACCACAGAGTTATACAACACCTCATAGACGTAATCCTTCATACAAGCTCCGTGAGAATGTTACTTCATCATATCAAAGCGTTATACAACAACACCCCATAGATGTAATCCTTCATACATGCTCTGTGAGAATGTTGCTTCATCTTACCACAGAATTATACAACAACACCTCATAGACGTAATCCTTCATACAAGCTCTGTGAGAATGTTACTTCATCTTACCACAGAGCTATACAACAACACCTCATAGATGTAATCCTTCATACAAGCTCTGTGAGAATGTTACTTCATCTTATCACAGAGTTAACAACAACACTCCATCGATGTAATCCTTCATAAGAGCTCTGAGAGAAAGTTACTTCATATTATCACACAGTTAACATCAACACTCCATAGTTGTAATCCTTCATACAAGCTCTGTGAGAATGTTACTTCATCTTACAAAAGAGTTAACAACAACACTCCATAGATGTAATCCGTCATACAAGCTCTGTGAAAATGTTACTTCATCTTACCACAGAGTTATACAACAACACTCCATAATATGTAAGCTCTGTGAGAATGTTACTTCATCTTACCAGAGTTATACAACAACACCTCATCGATGTAATCTGTCATACAAGCTCTGTGAGAATGATACTTCATCTAACCTCAGAGTTATACAACAACACTCCATAGAAGTAATCCTTCATACAAGCTCTGCGAGAATGTTACTTCATCTTACCATAGAGTTATACAACAACACCTCATACATGTAATCCTTCATACAAGCTCGGTGAGAATGTTACTTCATCTTATCACAGGGTTAACAACAACACCCCATAGAAGTAATCCTTCTTACAAGCTCTGTGAGAATGTTACTTCATCTTATCAAAGCGTTATACAACAACACCCCATAGATGTAATCCTTCATACAAGCTCTGTGAGAATGTTGCTTCATATTACCACAGAATTATACAACAAAATCAAATAGATGTAATCCTTCATACAAACTCTGTGAGAATGTTACTTCGTCGTACCACACAGTTATACAAAACACATCATAGATGTAATCCTTCATACAAGCTCTGTGAGAAAGGTACTTCATCTTATCACAGAGTTATACAACAACACCTCATAGATGTAATCAAGCTCGGTGAGAATGTTACTTCATCTTATCAAAGCGTTATACAACAACACCCCATAGATGTAATCCTTCATACAAGCTCTGTGAGAATGTTTGCTTCATCTTACCACAGAATTATACAACAACACCTCATAGACGTAATCCTTCATACAAGCTCTGTGAGAATGTTACTTCATCTTACCACAGAGTTATACACAGAACACCTCATAGATGTAATCTTCATACAAGCTCTGTGAGAATGTTACTTCATCTTACCACAGAGTTATACAACAACACCCCATAGATGTAATCCTTCATACAAGCTCTGTGAGATAGGTACTTCATCTTATCACAGAGTTATACAACAACACCTCATAGATGTAATCCTTCATACAAGCTCGGTGAGAATGTTACTTCATCTTATCAAAGCGTTATACAACAACACCCCATAGATGTAATCCTTCATACATGCTCTGTGAGAATGTTGCTTCATCTTACCACAGAATTATACAACAACACCTCATAGACGTAATCCTTCATACAAGCTCTGTGAGAATGTTACTTCATCTTACCACAGAGTTATACAACAACACCTCATAGATGTAATCTGTCATACAAGCTCTGTGAGAATGTTACTTCATCTTACCACAGAGTTATACAACAACACCCCATAGATGTAATCCTTCATACAAGCTCTGAGAGAATGTTACTTCATCTTACCACAGGGTTAACAACAACACCCCATAGAAGTAATCCTTCTTACAAGCTCTGTGAGAATGTTACTTCATCTTATCAAAGCGTTATACAACAACACCCCATAGATGTAATCCTTCATACAAGCTCTGTGAGAATGTTGCTTCATATTACCACAGAATTATACAACAACATCAAATAGATGTAATCCTTCATACAAACTCTGTGAGAATGTTACTTCGTCGTACCACACAGTTATACAAAACACATCATAGATGTAATCCTTCATACAAGCTCTGTGAGAAAGGTACTTCATCATATCACAGAGTTATACAACAACACCTCAAAGAGGCAATACTTCATACAGGCTCTGTGAGAATGTTACTTCATCTTACTACAGAGTTATACAAAAACACCCCATAGATTTAATCCTTCATACAAGCTCTGTGAGAATGTTACTTCATCTTACCATAGAGTTATACAACAACACTCCATAGAAGTAATCCTTCATACATGCTCTGTGAGAATGTTGCTTCATCTTACAACAGAATTATACAACAACACCTCATCGATGTAATCTGTCATACAAGCTCTGTGAGAATGATACTTCATCTAACCTCAGAGTTATACAACAACACCTCATAGACGTAATCCTTCATACAAGCTCTGTGAGAATGTTACTTCATCATACAACAGAGTTATACAACAACACTAAATAGATGTAATACATCATACAAGCTCTATGAGAATGTTACTTCATCTTACCACAGAGTTATACAACAACACCCCATAGATGTAATCCTTCATACATGCTCTGTGAGAATGTTGCTTCATCTTACCACAGAATTATACAACAACACCTCATAGACGTAATCCTTCATACAAGCTCTGTGAGAATGTTATTTCATCTTACCACAGAGCTATACAACAACACCTCATAGATGTAATCCTTCATACAAGCTCTGTGAGAATGTTACTTCATCTTATCACAGAGTTAACAACAACACTCCATCGATGTAATCCTTCATAAGAGCTCTGTGAGAAAGTTACTTCATATTATCACACAGTTAACATCAACACTCCATAGTTGTAATCCTTCATACAAGCTCTGTGAGAATGTTACTTCATCTTACAAAAGAGTTAACAACAACACTCCATAGATGTAATCCGTCATACAAGCTCTGTGAAAATGTTACTTCATCTTACCACAGAGTTATACAACAACACTCCATAATATGTAAGCTCTGTGAGAATGTTACTTCATCTTACCAGAGTTATACAACAACACCTCATCGATGTAATCTGTCATACAAGCTCTGTGAGAATGATACTTCATCTAACCTCAGAGTTATACAACAACACTCCATAGAAGTAATCCTTCATACAAGCTCTGCGAGAATGTTACTTCATCTTACCATAGAGTTATACAACAACACCTCATACATGTAATCCTTCATACAAGCTCGGTGAGAATGTTACTTCATCTTATCACAGGGTTAACAACAACACCCCATAGAAGTAATCCTTCTTACAAGCTCTGTGAGAATGTTACTTCATCTTACCAGAGTTATACAACAACACCTCATCGATGTAATCTGTCATACAAGTTCTTTGAGAATGTTACTTCATCTTACCACAGAGTTATACAACAACACCCTATAGATGTAATCCTTCATACAAGCTCTGTGAGAATATTACTTCATCTTACCACAAAGTTATACAACAACACTCCATAGATGCAATCCTTCATACAAACTCTGTGAAAATGTTACTTCATCTTACCACAGAGTTATACAACAACACCCCATAGATGTAATCCTTCATACAAGCTCTGTGAGAAAGTCACTTCATATTATCACACAGTTTACAACAACACTCCATAGATGTAATCCTTCATACAAGCTCTGTGAGAATGTTACTTCATCTTACCAAAGAGTTAACAACAACACACCATAGATATAATCCTTCATACAACTCTATGAGAATGATACTTCATCTTACCACAGAGTTATACAACAACACTCCACAGATGTAATCCTTCATATAAGCTCTGTGAGAATGTTACTTCATCTTACCACAGAGTTATACAACAACACTCCATAGATGTAATCCTTCATACAAGCTCTGTGAGAATGTTACTACATCTTATCACAGAGTTAACAACAACACTCCATACATGTAATCCTTCATACAAGCTCTGTGAGAAAGTCACTTCATATTATCACACAGTTAACATCAACACTCCATAAACGTAATCCTTCATACAAGCTCTGTGAAAATATTACTTCATTTTACCAAAGAGTTAACAACAACACTCCATAGATGTAATCCGTCATACAAGCTCTGTGAGAATGATACTTCATCTTACCACACAGTTATACAACAACACCTCATCGATGTAATCTCTCATACAAGCTCTGTGAGAATGATACTTCACCTAACCTCAGAGTTATACAACAACACTCCATAGAAGTAATCCTTCATACAAGCTCTATGAGACCTTTAATTCATCTTACCACAGAGTTATACAACAAAACCCCATAGATGTAGTCCTTCATACAAGCTCTGTGAGAATGTTCTTCATCTTACCACAGAGTTATACAACAACACTCCATATAAGAAATCCTTCATACAAGCTCTGTGAGAATGTTCTTCATCTTACCACAGAGTTATGCAACAACACTCCTTAGATGTAATCCTTCATACACGCTTTGAAGGAAATGTTACTTCATCTTACCACATAGTTAAACAACAACACCCCATAGATGTAATCCTTCTTACAAGCTCTGTGAGAATGTTACTTCATCTTATCAAAGCGTTATACAACAACACCCCATAGATGTAATCCTTCATACAAGCTCTGTGAGAATGGTACTTCATCTTACCACAGAGTTAACAACAACACCCCATAAAAGTAATCCTTCTTACAAGCTCGGTGAGAATGTTACTTCATCTTATCAAAGCGTTATACAACAACACCCCATAGATGTAATCCTTCATACAAGCTCTGTGAGAATGTTACTTCATCTTACCACAGAGTTAGACAACAACACCTCATAGATGTAATCCTTCATACAAGCTCTCTGAGAATGGTACTTCATCTTATCACAGAGTTATACAACAAAACCTCAAAGATGTAATACATCATACAAGCTCTGTGAGAATTGTACTACATCTCACCACAGAGATATACAAAAACACCCCATAGATTTAATCCTTCATACAAGCTCTGTGAGAATGTCACTTCATCTTATCACAGAGTTAATAACAACACTCCATAGATGTAATCCTTCATACAAGCTCTGTGAAAATGTTACTTCATCTTATCACAGAGTTAACAACAACACGCTATAGATGTAATCCTTCATACAAGCTCTGTCAGAATGTTACTTCATCTTATCACACAGTCAACAACAACACTCCATAGATGTAATACTTCATACAAGCTCTGTGAGAATGTTTCTTCATCTTATCAAAGCGTTATACAACAACACCCCATAGATGTAATCCTTCATACATGCTCTGTGAGAATGTTGCTTCATCTTACCACAGAATTATACAACAACACCTCATCGATGTAATCTGTCATACAAGCTCTGTGAGAATGATACTTCATCTAACCTCAGAGTTATACAACAACACCTCATAGACGTAATCCTTCATACAAGCTCTGTGAGAATGTTACTTCATCATACAACAGAGTCATACAACAGCACTAAATAGATGTAATCCGTCATACAAGCTCTGTGAGAATGTTACTTCATCTTACCACAGAGTTATACAACACCTCATAGACGTAATCTTTCATACAAGCTCCGTGAGAATGTTACTTCATCTTATCAAAGCGTTATACAACAACACCCCATAGATGTAATCCTTCATACATGCTCTGTGAAAATGTTGCTTCATCTTACCACAGAATTATACAACAACACCTCATAGACGTAATCCTTCATACAAGCTCTGTGAGAATGTTACTTCATCTTACCACAGAGCTATACAACAACACCTCATACATGTACTCCTTCATACAAGCTCTGTGAGAATGTTACTTCATCTTATCACAGAGTTAACAACAACACTCCATCGATGTAATCCTTCATAAGAGCTCTGTGAGAAAGTTACTTCATATTATCACACAGTTAACATCAACACTCCATAGTTGTAATCCTTCATACAAGCTCTGTGAGAATGTTACTTCATCTTACAAAAGAGTTAACAACAACACTCCATAGATGTAATCCGTCATACAAGCTCTGTGAAAATGTTACTTCATCTTACCACAGAGTTATACAACAACACTCCATAATATGTAAGCTCTGTGAGAATGTTACTTCATCTTACCAGAGTTATACAACAACACCTCATCGATGTAATCTGTCATACAAGCTCTGTGAGAATGATACTTCATCTAACCTCAGAGTTATACAACAACACTCCATAGAAGTAATCCTTCATACAAGCTCTGTGAGAATGTTACTTCATCTTACCATAGAGTTATACAACAAAACCTCATAGATGTAATCCTTCATACAAGCTCAGTGAGAATGTTACTTCATCTTATCAAAGCGTTATACAACAACACCCCATAGATGTAATCCTTCATACATGCTCTGTGAGAATGTTGCTTCATCTTACCACAGAATTATACAACAACACCTCATAGACGTAATCCTTCATACAAGCTCTGTGAGAATGTTACTTCATCTTATCAAAGCGTTATACAACAACACCCCATAGATGTAATCCTTCATACAAGCTCTGTGAGAATGTTGCTTCATATTACCACAGAATTATACAACAACATCAAATAGATGTAATCCTTCATACAAACTCTGTGAGAATGTTACTTCATCTTACCACAGAGTTAAATAACAACACCCCATAGATGTAATCCTTCATACAAGCTCTGAGAGAATGTTACTTCATCTTACCACAGGGTTAACAACAACACCCCATAGAAGTAATCCTTCTTACAAGCTCTGTGAGAATGTTACTTCATCTTATCAAAGCGTTATACAACAACACCCCATAGATGTAATCCTTCATACAAGCTCTGTGAGAATGTTGCTTCATATTACCACAGAATTATACAACAACATCAAATAGATGTAATCCTTCATACAAACTCTGTGAGAATGTTACTTCGTCGTACCACACAGTTATACAAAACACATCATAGATGTAATCCTTCATACAAGCTCTGTGAGAAAGGTACTTCATCTTATCACAGAGTTATACAACAACACCTCAAAGAGGCAATACTTTATACAGGCTCTGTGAGAATGTTACTTCATCTTACTACAGAGTTATACAAAAACACCCCATAGATTTAATCCTTCATACAAGCTCTGTGAGAATGTTACTTCATCTTACCATAGAGTTATACAACAACACTCCATAGAAGTAATCCTTCATACATGCTCTGTGAGAATGTTGCTTCATCTTACCACAGAATTATACAACAACACCTCATCGATGTAATCTGTCATACAAGCTCTGTGAGAATGATACTTCATCTAACCTCAGAGTTATACAACAACACCTCATAGACGTAATCCTTCATACAAGCTCTGTGAGAATGTTACTTCATCATACAACAGAGTTATACAACAACACTAAATAGATGTAATCCGTCATACAAGCTCTATGAGAATGTTACTTCATCTTACCACAGAGTTATACAACACCTCATAGACGTAATCCTTCATACAAGCTCCGTGAGAATGTTACTTCATCATATCAAAGCGTTATACAACAACACCCCATAGATGTAATCCTTCATACATGCTCTGTGAGAATGTTGCTTCATCTTACCATAGAATTATACAACAACATCTCATAGACGTAATCCTTCATACAAGCTCTGTGAGAATGTTACTTCATCTTACCACAGAGCTATACAACAACACCTCATAGATGTAATCCTTCATACAAGCTCTGTGAGAATGTTACTTCATCTTATCACAGAGTTAACAACAACACTCCATCGATGTAATCCTTCATAAGAGCTCTGAGAGAAAGTTACTTCATATTATCACACAGTTAACATCAACACTCCATAGTTGTAATCCTTCATACAAGCTCTGTGAGAATGTTACTTCATCTTACAAAAGAGTTAACAACAACACTCCATAGATGTAATCCGTCATACAAGCTCTGTGAAAATGTTACTTCATCTTACCACAGAGTTATACAACAACACTCCATAATATGTAAGCTCTGTGAGAATGTTACTTCATCTTACCAGAGTTATACAACAACACCTCATCGATGTAATCTGTCATACAAGCTCTGTGAGAATGATACTTCATCTAACCTCAGAGTTATACAACAACACTCCATAGAAGTAATCCTTCATACAAGCTCTGTGAGAATGTTACTTCATCTTACCATAGAGTTATACAACAACACCTTATAGATGTAATCCTTCATACAAGCTCGGTGAGAATGTTACTTCATCTTATCACAGGGTTAACAACAACACCCCATAGAAGTAATCCTTCTTACAAGCTCTGTGAGAATGTTACTTCATCTTATCAAAGCGTTATACAACAACACCCCATAGATGTAATCCTTCATACAAGCTCTGTGAGAATGTTGCTTCATATTACCACAGAATTATACAACAACATCAAATAGATGTAATCCTTCATACAAACTCTGTGAGAATGTTACTTCGTCGTACCACACAGTTATACAAAACACATCATAGATGTAATCCTTCATACAAGCTCTGTGAGAAAGGTACTTCATCTTATCACAGAGTTATACAACAACACCTCATAGATGTAATCCTTCATACAAGCTCGGTGAGAATGTTACTTCATCTTATCAAAGCGTTATACAACAACACCCCATAGATGTAATCCTTCATACAAGCTCTGTGAGAATGTTGCTTCATCTTACCACAGAATTATACAACAACACCTCATAGACGTAATCCTTCATACAAGCTCTGTGAGAATGTTACTTCATCTTACCACAGAGTTATACAACAACACCTCATAGATGTAATCTGTCATACAAGCTCTGTGAGAATGTTACTTCATCTTACCACAGAGTTATACAACAACACCCCATAGATGTAATCCTTCATACAAGCTCTGTGAGATAGGTACTTCATCTTATCACAGAGTTATACAACAACACCTCATAGATGTAATCCTTCATACAAGCTCGGTGAGAATGTTACTTCATCTTATCAAAGCGTTATACAACAACACCCCATAGATGTAATCCTTCATACATGCTCTGTGAGAATGTTGCTTCATCTTACCACAGAATTATACAACAACACCTCATAGACGTAATCCTTCATACAAGCTCTGTGAGAATGTTACTTCATCTTACCACAGAGTTATACAACAACACCTCATAGATGTAATCTGTCATACAAGCTCTGTGAGAATGTTACTTCATCTTACCACAGAGTTATACAACAACACCCCATAGATGTAATCCTTCATACAAGCTCTGAGAGAATGTTACTTCATCTTACCACAGGGTTAACAACAACACCCCATAGAAGTAATCCTTCTTACAAGCTCTGTGAGAATGTTACTTCATCTTATCAAAGCGTTATACAACAACACCCCATAGATGTAATCCTTCATACAAGCTCTGTGAGAATGTTGCTTCATATTACCACAGAATTATACAACAACATCAAATAGATGTAATCCTTCATACAAACTCTGTGAGAATGTTACTTCGTCGTACCACACAGTTATACAAAACACATCATAGATGTAATCCTTCATACAAGCTCTGTGAGAAAGGTACTTCATCTTATCACAGAGTTATACAACAACACCTCAAAGAGGCAATACTTCATACAGGCTCTGTGAGAATGTTACTTCATCTTACTACAGAGTTATACAAAAACACCCCATAGATTTAATCCTTCATACAAGCTCTGTGAGAATGTTACTTCATCTTACCATAGAGTTATACAACAACACTCCATAGAAGTAATCCTTCATACATGCTCTGTGAGAATGTTGCTTCATCTTACCACAGAATTACACAACAACACCTCATCGATGTAATCTGTCATACAAGCTCTGTGAGAATGATACTTCATCTAACCTCAGAGTTATACAACAACACCTCATAGACGTAATCCTTCATACAAGCTCTGTGAGAATGTTACTTCATCATACAACAGAGTTATACAACAACACTAAATAGATGTAATCCGTCATACAAGCTCTGTGAGAATGTTACTTCATCTTACCACAGAGTTATACAACACCTCATAGACGTAATCCTTCATACAAGCTCCGTGAGAATGTTACTTCATCTTATCAAAGCGTTATACAACAACACCCCATAGATGTAATCCTTCATACATGCTCTGTGAGAATGTTGCTTCATCTGACCACAGAATTATACAACAACACCTCATAGACGTAATCCTTCATACAAGCTCTGTGAGAATGTTACTTCATCTTATCACAGAGTTAACAACAACACTCCATCGATGTAATCCTTCATACAAGCTCTGTGAGAAAGTTACATCATATTATCACACAGTTAACATCAACACTCCATAGTTGTAATCCTTCATACAAGCTCTGTGAGAATGTTACTTCATCTTACCAAAGAGTTAACAACAACACCCCATAGATGTAATCCTTCATATAAGCTCTGTGAGAATGTTACTTCATCTTACCACAAAGTTATACAACAACACTCCATAGACGTAATCCTTCATACAAGCTCTGTGACAATGTTACTTCTTCTTACCACATAGCGAAACAACAACACCCCATACATGTAATCCTTCTTGCAAGCTCTGTGAGAATGTTACTTCATCTTACCACAGAGTTATACAACAACACCCCATTGATGTAATCCTTCTTCCAAGCTCTGTGAGAATGTTACTTCATTTTACCACAGAGTTATACAACAACACCTCATAGATGTAATCTGTCATACAAGCTCTGTGAGAATGACACTTCATCTTACCACAGAGTTATACAACAACACTCCATATAAGAAATCCTTCATACAAGCTCTGAGAGAATGTTACTTCATCTTACCACAGAATTATACAACAACACCTCATAGATGTAATCCTTCATACAAGCTCGGTGAGAATGTAACTTCATCTTATCAAAGCGTTATACAACAACACCCCATAGATGTAATCCTTCATACATGCTCTGTGAGAATGTTGCTTCATCTTACCACAGAATTATACAACAACACCTCATAGACGTAATCCTTTATACAAGCTCTGTGTGAATGTTACTTCATCTTACCACAGAGTTATACAACAACACCTCATAGATGTAATCTGTCATACAAGCTCTGTGAGAATGTTACTTCATCTTTCCACAGAGTTATACAACAACACCCCATAGATGTAATCCTTCATACAAGCTCTGTGAGAATGTTACTTCATCTTATCACAGAGTTATACAACAACACCCCATAGATGTAATCCTTCATACAAGCTCAGTGAGAATTTTACTTCATCTTATCACATAGTTACCAACAACACTCCATAGATGTAATCCTTCATACAAACTCTGTGAGAATTTTACTTCATCTTATCACACAGTTTACAACAACACTCCATAGATGTAATCCTTCATACAAGCTCTGTGAGGATGTTACTTCATCTTACCAAAGAGTTAACAACAACACACCATAGATGTAATCCTTCATACAAGCTCAGTGAAAATGTTACTTCATCTTACCACAGAATTATACAACAACACCCTATAGATGAAATCCTACATACAAGCTCTGTGAGAATGTTACTTCATCTTACCAAAGAGTTAACAACAACACACCATAGATGTAATCCTTCATACAAACTCTGTGAGAATGTTACTTCATCTTACCAAAGAGTTAACAACAACACACCATAGATGTAATCCTTCATACAAACTCTGTGAGAATGTTACTTCATCTTACCACAGAGTTATACAACAACACCCTATCGATGAAATCCTTCATACAAGCTCTGTGAGAATGTTACTTCATCTTACCAAAGAGATAACAACAACACCCTATAGATGAAATCCTTCATACAAGCTCTGTTAGAATGTTACTTCATCTTACCAAAGAGTTAACAACAACACTCCATAGATGTAATCCTTCATACAAGCTCTGTGAGGATGTTACTTCATCTTACCAAAGAGTTAACAACAACACCCCATAGATGTAATCCTTCATACAAGCTCTGTGAGAATGTTACTTCATCTTACCACAGAGTTATACAACAACACCTCATAGATGTAATCTGTCATACAAGCTCTGTGAGAATGTTACTTCATCTTACCACAGAGTTAAACAACAACACCCCATAGATTTAATCCTTCATACAAGCTCTGAGAGAATGTTACTTCATCTTACCACAGGGTTAACAACAACACCACATAAAAGTAATCCTTCTTACAAGCTCTGTGAGAATGTTACTTCATCTTATCAAAGCGCTATACAACAACACCCCATAGATGTAATCCTTCATACAAGCTCTGTGAGAATGTTGCTTCATATTACCAAAGAATTATACAACAACATCAAAAAGATGTAATCCTTCATACAAACTCTGTGAGAATGTTACTTCGTCGTACCACACAGTTATACAAAACACATCATAGATGTAATCCTTCACACAAGCTCTGTGAGAAAAGTACTTCATCTTATCACACAGTTATACAACAACACCTCAAAGAGGCAATACTTCATACAGGCTCTGTGAGAATGTTACTTCATCTTACTACAGAGTTATACAAAAACACCCCATAGATTTAATCCTTCATACAGGCTCTGTGAGAATGTTACTTCATCTTACTACAGAGTTATACAAAAACACCCCATAGATTTAATCCTTCATACAAGCTCTGTGAGAATTTTGCTTCATCTTACCACAGAATTATACAACAACACCTCATCGATGTAATCTGTCATACAAGCTCTGTGAGAATGATATTTCATCTAACCTCAGAGTTATACAACAACACCTCATAGACGTAATCCTTCATACAAGCTCTGTGAGAATGTTACTTCATCATACAACAGAGTTATACAACAACACTAAATAGATGTAATCCGTCATACATGCTCTGTGAGAATGTTGCTTCATCTTACCACAGAATTATACAACAACACCTCATAGACGTAATCCTTCATACAAGCTCTGTGAGAATGTTACTTCATCTTACCACAGAGCTATACAACAACACCTCATAGATGTAATCCTTCATACAAGCTCTGTGAGAATGTTACTTCATCTTATCACACAGTTAACATCAACACTCCATAGTTGTAATCCTTCATACAAGCTCTGTGAGAATGTTACTTCATCTTACCAAAGAGTTAACAACAACACTCCATAGATGTAATCCGTCATACAAGCTCTGTGAAAATGTTACTTCATCTTACCACAGACTTATACAACAACACTCCATAATATGTAAGCTCTGTGAGAATGTTACTTCATCTTACCAGAGTTATACAACAACACCTCATCGATGTAATCTGTCATACAAGCTCTGTGAGAATGATACTTCATCTAGCCTGAGAGTTATACAACAACACTCCATAGAAGTAATCCTTCATACAAGCTCTGTGAGAATTTTAATTCAACTTACCACAGAGTTATACAACAACACCCCATAGATGTATTCCTTCATATAAGCTCTGTGAGAATGTTACTTCATCTTACCACAAAGTTATACAACAACACTCCATAGACGTAATCCTTCATACAAGCTCTGTGACAATGTTACTTCTTCTTACCACATAGCGATACAACAACACCCCATTGATGTAATCCTTCTTCCAAGCTCTGTGAGAATGTTACTTCATTTTACCACAGAGTTATACAACAACACCTCATAGATGTAATCTGTCATACAAGCTCTGTGAGAATGACACTTCATCTTACCACAGAGTTATACAACAACACTCCATATAAGTAATCCTTCATACAAGCTCTGTGAGAATGTTACTTCATCTTACCATAGAATTATACAACAACACCTCATAGATGTAATCCTTCATACAAGCTCTGAGAGAATGTTACTTCATCTTACCACAGAATTATACAACAACACCTCATAGATGTAATCCTTCATACAAGCTCGGTGAGAATGTTACTTCATCTTATCAAAGCGTTATACAACAACACCCCATAGATGAAATCCTTCATACATGCTCTGTGAGAATGTTGCTTCATCTTCCCACAGAATTATACAACAACACCTCATAGACGTAATCCTTCATACAAGCTCTGTGAGAATGTTACTTCATCTTACCACAGAGTTATACAACAACACCTCATAGATGTAATCTGTCATACAAGCTCTGTGAGAATGTTACTTCATCTTACCACAGAGTTAAACAACAACACCCCATAGATGTAATCCTACATACAAGCTCTGAGAGAATGTTACTTCATCTTACCACAGGGTTAACAACAACACCCCATAGAAGTAATCCTTCTTACAAGCTCTGTGAGAATGTTACTTCATCTTATCAAAGCGTTATACAACAACACCCCATAGATGTAATCCTTCATACAAGCTCTGTGAGAATGTTGCTTCATATTCCCACAGAATTATACAACAACATCAAATAGATGTAATCCTTCATGCAAACTCTGTGAGAATGTTACTTCGTCGTACCACACAGTTATACAAAACACATCATAGATGTAATCCTTCATACAAGCTCTGTGAGAATGTTACTTCATCTTACCACAGAGTTATACAACAACACTCCATAGAAGTAATCCTTCATACAAGCTCTGTGAGAATGTTACTTCATCTTACCACATAGTTATACAACAACACTCCATAGATGTAACCCGTCACACAAGCTCTATGAGAATGATACCTCATCTTACCACAGAGTTATACAACAACACTCCATAGATGTAATCCTTCATACAATCTCTGCAAGAATGTTACTTCATCTTACCAGAGTTATACAACAACACTCCATCGATGTAATCCTACATATAAGCTCTGTGAGAATATTACTTCATCTTACCACAGAGTTATACAACAACATCCCATAGATGTAATCCTTCATACAAGCTCTGTGAGAATGTTACTTCATCTTATCTCAGAGTTAACAACAACACTCCATAGATGTAATCCTTCATACAAGCTCTGTGAGAATTTTACTTCATCTTATCGCACAGTTTACAACAACACTCCATAGATGTAATCCTTCATACAAGCTCTGTGAGGATGTTACTTCATCTTACCAAAGAGTTAACAACAACACACCATAGATGTAATCCTTCATACAAACTCTGTGAGAATGTTACTTCATCTTACCACAGAGTTATACAACAACACCCTATAGATGAAATCCTTCATACAAGCTCTGTGAGAATGTTAATTCATCTTATCACAGAGTTAAAAACAACACTCCATAGATGTAATCCTTCATACAAGCTCTGTGAGGATGTTACTTCATCTTATCAAAGAGTTAACAACAACATCCCCATAGATGTAATCCTTCATACAAGTTCAGTGAGAATGTTACTTCATCTTACCACAGAGCTATATAACAACACCTTATAGATGTAACCCTTCATTCAAGCTCTGGGAGAATGATACTTCACCTTACCACAGAGTTATACAACAACACTCCATAGATGTAATCCTTCATACAAGCTCTGTGAGAATGTTACATCATCTTACCACAGAGTTATGCAACAACACTCCATAGATGTAATCCTTCATACAAGCTCCGTGAGAATGTTACTTCATATTATCACACAGTTAACATCAACACTCGATAGATGTAATCCTTCATACAAGCTCTGTGAGAATGTTACTTCATCTTACCACAGAGTTATACAAAAACACCTCATCGAAGTAATCTGTTCATACAAGCTCTGTGAGAATGATACTTCATCTAACCTCAGAGTTATACAACAACACTCCATAGAAGTAATCCTTCATACATACTCTGTGAGAATTTTAATTCATCTTACCACAAAGTTATACAACAACACTCCATAGACGTATTCCTTCATACACGCTCTGTGAGAATGTTACTTTATCTTACCACATAGGTATACAACAACACCCCATAGATGTAATCCTTCTTACAAGCTCTGTGAGAATGTTACTTCAAGTTACCACATAGTTATACAACAACACCCCATAGAAGTAATCCTTCTTCCAAGCTCTGTGAGAATGTTACTTCATCTTACCACAGAGTTATACAACAACACCTCATAGATGTAATCTGTCATATAAGCTCTGTGAGAATGATACTTCATCTTACCACAGAGATATACATCAACACTCAATATAAGTAATCCTTCATACAAGCTCTGTGAGAATGTTCTTCATCTTACCACAGAGTTATACAAGAACACTCCTTAGATGTAATCCTTCATACACTCTTTGAAGGAAATGTTACTTCATATTAACACATAGTTAAACAACAACACCCCATAGATGTAATCCTTCTTACAAGCTCTGTGAGAATGTTACTTCATCTTATCAAAGCGTTATACAACAACACCCCATAGATGTAATCCTTCCTACAAGCTCTGTGAGAATGTTATTTCATCTTACCACAGAGTTATACAACAACACCTCTTAGATGTAATCCTTCATACAAGCTCTGAGAGAATGTTACTTCATCTTTCCACACAGTTAACAACAACACTCCATAGAAGTAATCCTTCTTACAACCTCGGTGAGAATGTTACTTCATCTTATCAAAGCGTTATACAACAACACCCCATAGATGTAATCCTTCATACATGCTCTGTGAGAATGTTGCTTCATCTTACCACAGAATTATACAACAACACCTCATAGACGTAATCCTTCATACAAGCTCTGTGAGAATGTTAGTTCATCATACGACAGAGTTATACAGCAACACCTCATAGATGTAATCTGTCATACAAGCTCTGTGAGAATGTTTCTTCATCTTACCACAGAGTTAAACAACAACACCCCATAGATGTAATCCTTTATACAAGCTCTGAGAGAATGTTACTTCATCTTACCACAGAGTTAACAACAAAACCCCATAGAAGTAATCCTTCTTACAAGCTCTGTGAGAATGTTACTTCATCTTATCAAAGCGTTATACAACAACACTCCATAGATATAATCCTTCATACAAGCTCTGTGAAAATGTTACTTCATCTTACCACAGAGTTATACAACAACAACCCATTAGGGTGTCATACGGAGGCAAATTTTTTTTTTTTGAGTTTGAAAAATCGGCCCATGGTATTAATGATGTAGTTCTATGTGCAGAATCATGTGATATCTTCAGATTTGAAAAGTTGTCATTTTTTGCTAGGTAAATTTTAACTTGAAATCTTATGAAAATTCAGTATTCCCACCCTTTTACCAACACCACTAAATAGCTTATTTAAAGTAAAGTAAATGTATCAGGTTAATTTATTAGGATGAAAATGATCCAGAATAGTGAAACGAATGATCTTGACACATTTATTAAATTTAATATTCCTTTAGAAAACAAAATCATCAAATACAAAACCGGTTTTACTACTACGACCCGGTGTTGCTGCACACCATAGAGAACATGTCTTTCTTGCTTCTGTTTCTACTCATCACCTCCCTGCTGACCACCTGAGCTCGGATGTAGCCTTCCCTCCTCTCCTGGCTGTACACGTGACTGCTGGCCTCGCTCACTTGCTGTACACAACGCTCTATACTCTGGGTGTGCGAGGGCCAGGCAGGGACATGCATGGGGTTGTCCAGGAAAGCTCTGACTTGAACATTGGTGAGGCTGCAGGTAAGAGGGGGCTCACTGCCAGCCTGGATGTTATCCAGATCTATGAGATCAGTGCGGGTCTTGGCACCTAGATTGACTTCAAGAGTCTTCCTGACCCTGAAGGAATCGTCACCAACTGATTCGTCATGCCCAGATCCTCTCATAAGTCTCATATCCAAGATCTTTTTGACTGCCACTCTTCTCTCCTCCTCATCCTTACTGCAGAGCATTGTCTGCAGAACTGCCTCGGGATGAGCATACCAGGAAGATCTCCTCACAGTCTGCTCCACAATCTGAACAACCTTCCTTGGCTGACTCCTCAGGAGCTCAAGCTGGAAGAGAACATGCCTATGACCTTCGGAGAACGATGACTTGACCTTGGTGTTGAACCAATTTGGCAAGTAGACACTCACGATGAATTGGACAATAAGTCTCAGGTTGTGAAGCTGGTTCCCTTTCAGTTTATGATGAGCGACCCAAATTCTCCAGAAAATGAGAGCCGTTGTGAGCCACCTAGAATGTGAGACTGGACCTATCTGCAGGTAAGCAAGTCTATCAGGCATGACCCCAGGTTTGATGGCACTGCAAATCATGTAACCATAGTACTGGTCAGTACTCAGGTCGTCAATGACAGAATATGCAAGCTCAACGAGTGGAGGGCCAACTGTGATTTTTTCAAAGCTCGGATTTATTTCTAACTCAGTGGCAGAGTCCAGCATCTTGCCAAGAGGACCAGACCATCTGTTGTTTGAAAGAGTCTTGCCATCCAGCTCCTGGATCAGATGTCTGAGTGGCAACTGGTTGGTGTGGAGGTCACAAACAATCCAGACCAGCTTCCTCCCAATCTTCCGTTCTATCCACTGTATGACCCCCCCTTGCCACCCTGTGTTCGTGTTGGTGCTGTCCCCTCCAATGGCCTGCAGGGTCTGGTCTACGTTCCTCTCTCTGAGCCAGTTCACAATGTTATCTGCCACTATCTCAGCTGGTTTCCTGATGTCATCTTTCTCTGGAGTGAAATGCCACAAATACTTCCCTCCTGGTTCACTGCAGCAGGAGTAGTGTTCCTCCTTCACCATGGCAGGGAACAACTTGTCAGAATCTCCAACTTTCATGAACACTTTAGTGTCATCCCTTCTCCCATCAAAGAACAAACAATTGATTTCATTTTCTCTTATCCCCTTATCAAACTCCTCTTCTAGGTTACTGACAAGTTTCTCTTGAGCTCTCCTTACTTTGTTATGATCTATCACCAGGTGAACATCATCAGGTGTTATCAAACCACCGACAATCCAGGCAGCTGTTGCTATCTCTGCAGTTTCTCTGAGACCAGTGTGGTGTCGCATGCTGGCCAGAGCTATGCTCGGGATATCTTTCCTATTTCGAATGTTATGCCTGGAAGGTTTGGGATCATTATTTTCTGGGTTAGGGACAAAGTCACCATTCTCCTGGTCAGCACTCGGATCAGCCATGGGGAAGTCATTAAACTCTGAATCAGCTTGACTCCAATCATCGGCCTTTTTTACCTCACCCTGGGCCTTCTCAAGTCTCTTTTCCTCGGCAACTCTTCTCCTCTTCTGTCTCTCTGTGGCAGCCTCCTGTCTCTTGGACTCCGGAATATCTTGGCTAGAAATCATGAGAGCCCCTATACTGCCAGTCTTCTCTCTGTGCTTTGACAAATGCCAGTTCGATCACAGGAATCTTCAGTTCACGCTTGCAAATACAGGAGATGTGGGCCTCGGATTTACAGTCACGATCGCATCCAAACTCAGGACAGAGAACAATTGGGCACTTGCAAGTAATTATGTCAAATCACTGGTCCAGTTGCTTGGCAAAGCTGTCCTTAACTGCAAGTTTTCCTCTCCCAAGAGAGATATCTCTTGCCTTTTCCCAACTGGCTAGCAGTCTCTCACTATTCTTCTTCTGACTGGTTATGAATGGAGGCTTGAACTGAGCGTTAGCCAGAGTGTACTGTGCCAAGACAGCTTTGGTCATATCACTGGCAATGTCTTTGTTTGTGTAAGTTCTTTGGTTCTTTTCACTGATTTGCCTGATTAAAACACCGTATCTCAAAGCATCTCTCAATGTAGGCAACTCCGACTTCAGGAGCTCTCTCCCAGACCCAAGATAGTGACTGAGATGGCTGGATTTTTGGTTCCTCGTCCTGACACAAGCAGCCATCGCAAATATTATCAACTTATAAATGCATCAGAATCTGAAACAGAAAAAAAAATATTGTTAGTTGGGTTGTTAAAGAATGAAGTCAGAAAGCAATGTTCACTATTTAATTGTAATGCACTAATGCAGCTGTACGTTAGATTTTCGATAAATTTCACGCTAAAATTTACCTAGCAAAAGGTTGCAAAATATTGAAACTGAAATTATTTTCTGTTTATATACACTAAAATCTACCAAAAAAGTGATGGGCCATTAGTTTTAGCTGATCTTCCCTCCTATGACACACCCTAACACCCCATAGATGTAATCCTTCATACAAGCTCTGTGAGAATGTTACTTCATCTTACCACAGAGCTATACAACAACACCTCATAGTTGTAATCCTTCATACAAGCTCTGTGAGAATGTTACTTCATCTAATCAAAGCGTTATACAACAACACCCCAATGATGTAATCCTTCTTACAAGCTCAGTGAAAATGTTACTTCATCTTACCACAGAGTTATCCAACAACACCCCATGGATGTAATCCTTCTTACAAGCTCTGTGAGAATGTTACTTCATCTTATCAAAGCGTTATACAACAACACCCCATAGATGTAATCCTTCATAGAGGCTCTGTGAGAATGTTACTTCATCTTACCACAGAGTTAAACAACAACATCCCATAGATGTAATCCTTCATACAAGCTCTGAGAGAATGTTACTTCATCTTACCACAGAGTTAACAACAACACCCCATAGAAGTAATCCTTCTTACAAGCTCTGTGAGAATGTTACTTCATCTTATCAAAGCGTTATACAACAACACCCAATAGATGTAATCCTTCATACAATGTCTGTGAGAATGTTGCTTCATCTTACCACAGAATTACACAACAACATCTCCTAGATGTAATCCTTCGTACAAGCTCTGTGAGAATGTCACTTCATCGTACCACAGAGTTATACAAAAACACATCATAGATGTAATCCTTCATACAAGCTCTGTGAGAATGGTACTTCATCTTACCACAGAGTTATACAACAACACCCCATAGATGTAATCCTTCATACAAGCTCTGTGAGAATGTTACTTCATCTTACCACAGAGCTATACAACAACACCTCATAGATGTAATACTTCATACAAGCTCAGTGAGAATGTTACTTCATCTTACCACAGAGTTATTCAACAACACTCCATAGATGTAATCCTTCATACAAGCTCTGTGAGAATGTTACTTCATCTTACCACAGAGCTATACAACAACACCTCATAGATGTAATACTTCATACAAGCTCAGTGAGAATGTTACTTCATCTTACCACAGAGTTATGCAACAACACTCCATAGATGTAATACTTCATACAAGCTCAGTGAGAATGTTACTTCTTCTTACCACAGAGTTATACAACAACACTCCATAGATGTAATCCTTCATATAAGCTCTGTGAGAATGTTACTTCATCTTTCCACAGAGTTATTCAACAACACTCCATAGATGTAATCCTTCATACAAGCTCTGTGAGAATGTTACTTCATCTTATCACAGAGTTAACAACAACACTCCATACATGTAATCCTTCATACAAGCTCTGCGAGAATTTTACTTCATCTTATCACAGAGTTAACAACAACACTCCATAGATGTAATACTTCATACAAGCTCTGTGAGAAAGTTACTTCATATTATCACACAGTTAACATCAACACTCCATAAACGTAATCCTTCATACAAGCTCTGTGAGAATGTTACTTCATTTTACCAAAGAGTTAACAACAACACTCCATAGATGTAATCCGTCATACAAGCTCTGTGAAAATATTACTTCATCTTAGCACAGAGTTATACAACAACACTCCATAATATGTAATCCTTCATACAAGCTCTGTGTGAATGTTACTTCATATTACCACACAGTTATACAACAACACCTCATCGATGTAATCTCTCATACAAGCTCTGTGAGAATGATACTTCATCTAACCTCAGAGTTATACAACAACACTCCATAGAAGTAATCCTTCATACAAGCTCTGTGAGAATGTTCTTCATCTTACCACAGAGTTACACAACAACACTCCATATAAGAAATCCTTCATACAAGCTCTGTGAGAATGTTACTTCATCTCACCACAGAGTTATACAACAACACACCATAGATGAAATCCTTCATACAAGCTCTGTGAGAATGTTACTTCATCTTATCACAGAGTTAACAACGACACTCCATAGATGTAATCCTTCATGCAAGCTCAGTGAGAATTTTACTTCATCTTATCACAGAGTTAACAACAACACTCCATAGATTTAATCCTTCATACAAGCTCTGTGAGAATTTTACTTCATCTTATCACACAGTTTACAACAACACTCCATAGATGTAATCCTTCATACAAGCTCTGTGAGAATGTTACTTCATCTTACCAAAGAGTTAACAACAACACACCATAGATGTAATCCTTCATACAAGCTCTGTGAGAATGTTACTTCATCTTACCACAGAGTTATACAACAACACCCTATAGATGTAATCCTTCATACAAGCTCTGTGAGAATATTACTTCATCTTACCACAAAGTTATACAACAACACTCCATAGATGTAATCCTTCATACAAACTCTGTGAAAATGTTACTTCATCTTACCACAGAGTTATACAACAACACCCCATAGATGTAATCCTTCATACAAGCTCTGTGAGAATGTTAATTCATCTTACCACAGAGCTATACAACAACACCTCATAGATGTAATCCTTCATACAACTCTGTGAGAATGATACTTCATCTTACCACAGAGTTATACAACAACACTCCATAGATGTAATCCTTCATATAAGCTCTGTGAGAATGTTACTTCATTTTACCACAGAGTTATACAACAATACTCCATAGATGTAATCCTTCATACAAGCTCTGTGAGAATGATACTTCATCTTATCACAGAGTTAACAACAACACTCCATACATGTAATCCTTCATACAGGCTCTGTGAGAAAGTTACTTCATATTATCACACAGTTAACATCAACACTCCAAAAACGTAATCCTTCATACAAGCTCTGTGAGAATGTTACTTCATTTTACCAAAGAGTTAACAACAACACTCCATAGATGTAATCCGTCATACAAGCTCTGTGAAAATATTACTTCATCTTAGCACAGAGTTATACAACAACACTCCAGAATATGTAATCCTTCATACAAGCTCTGTGTGAATGTTACTTTATCTTACCACACAGTTATACAACAACACCTCATCGATGTAATCTCTCATACAAGCTCTGTGAGAATGATACTTCATCTAACCTCAGAGTTATACAACAACACTCCATAGAAGTAATCCTTCATACAAGCTCTATGAGACCTTTAATTCATCTTACCACAGAGTTATACAACAAAACCCCATAGATGTAATCCTTCATACAAGCTCTGTGAGAATGTTCTTCATCTTACCACAGAGTTATACAACAACACTCCATATAAGAAATCCTTCATACAAGCTCTGTGAGAATGTTCTTCATCTTACCACAGAGTTATACAACAACACTCCTTAGATGTAATCCTTCATACACGCTTTGAAGGAAATGTTAATTCATCTTACCACATAGTTAAACAACAACACCCCATAGATGTAATCCTTCTTACAAGCTCTGTGAGAATGTTACTTCATCTTATCAAAGCGTTATACAACAACACCCCATAGATGTAATCCTTCATACAAGCTCTGTGAGAATGGTACTTCATCTTACCACAGAGTTAACAACAACACCCCATAGAAGTAATCCTTCTTACAAGCTCGGTGAGAATGTTACTTCATCTTATCAAAGCGTTATACAACAACACCCCATAGATGTAATCCTTCATACAAGCTCTGTGAGAATGTTACTTCATCTTATCACAGAGTTAGACAACAACACCTCATAGATGTAATCCTTCATACAAGCTCTCTGAGAATGGTACTTCAACCTATCACAGAGTTATACAACAAAACCTCAAAGATGTAATACTTCATTCAAGCTCTGTGAGAATTGTACTTCATCTCACCACAGAGATATACAAAAACACCCCATAGATTTAATCCGTCATACAAGCTCTGTGAGAATGTCACTTCATCTTATCACAGAGTTAATAACAACACCCCATAGATTTAATCCTTCATACAAGCTCTGTGAGAATGTTACTTCATCTTATCACAGAGTTAATAACAACACTCCATAGATGTAATCCTTCATACAAGCTCTGTGAAAATGTTACTTCATCTTATCAAAGAGTTAACAACAACACGCTATAGATGTAATCCTTCATACAAGCTCTATGAGAATGTTACTTCATCTTATCACACAGTCAACACCAACACTCCATAGATGTAATACTTCATACAAGCTCTGTGAGAATGTTTCTTCATCTTATCAAAGCGTTATACAACAACACCCCATAGATGTAATCCTTCATACATGCTCTGTGAGAATGTTGCTTCATCTTACAACAGAATTATACAACAACACCTCATCGATGTAATCTGTCATACAAGCTCTGTAAGAATGATACTTCATCTAACCTCAGAGTTATACAACAACACCTAATAGACGTAATCCTTCATACAAGCTCTGTGAGAATGTTACTTCATCATACAACAGAGTTATACAACAACACTAAATAGATGTAATCCGTCATACAAGCTCTGTGAGAATGTTACTTCATCTTACCACAGAGTTATACAACACCTCATAGACGTAATCTTTCATACAAGCTCCGTGAGAATGTTACTTCATCTTATCAAAGCGTTATACAACAACACCCCATAGATGTAATCCTTCATACAAGCTCTGTGAGAATGTTACTTCATCTTACCACAGAGCTATACAACAACACCTCATAGATGTAATCCTTCATACAAGCTCTGTGAGAATGTTACTTCATCGTATCACAGAGTTAACAACAACACTCCATCGATGTAATCCTTCATAAGAGCTCTGTGAGAAAGTTACTTCATATTATCACACAGTTAACATCAACACTCCATAGTTGTAATCCTTCGTACAAGCTCTGTGAGAATGTTACTTCATCTTACAAAAGAGTTAACAACAACACTCCATAGATGTAATCCGTCATACAAGCTCTGTGAAAATGTTACTTCATCTTACCACAGAGTTATACAACAACACCTCATAGATGTCATCTGTCATACAAGCTCTGTGAGAATGACACTTCATCTTACCACAGAGTTATACAACAACACTCCATAGATGTAATCCTTCATATAAGCTCTGTGAGAATGTTACTTCATTTTACCACAGAGTTATACAACAACACTCCATAGATGTAATCCTTCATACAAGCTCTGTGAGAATGATACTTCATCTTATCACAGAGTTAACAACAACACTCCATACATGTAATCCTTCATACAGGCTCTGTGAGAAAGTTACTTCATATTATCACACAGTTAACATCAACACTCCAAAAACGTAATCCTTCATACAAGCTCTGTGAGAATGTTACTTCATTTTACCAAAGAGTTAACAACAACACTCCATAGATGTAATCCGTCATACAAGCTCTGTGAAAATATTACTTCATCTTAGCACAGAGTTATACAACAACACTCCAGAATATGTAATCCTTCATGCAAGCTCTGTGTGAATGTTATTTTATCTTACCACACAGTTATACAACAACACCTCATCGATGTAATCTCTCATACAAGCTCTGTGAGAATGATACTTCATCTAACCTCAGAGTTATACAACAACACTCCATAGAAGTAATCCTTCATACAAGCTCTATGAGACCTTTAATTCATCTTACCACAGAGTTATACAACAAAACCCCATAGATGTAATCCTTCATACAAGCTCTGTGAGAATGTTCTTCATCTTACCACAGAGTTATACAACAACACTCCATATAAGAAATCCTTCATACAAGCTCTGTGAGAATGTTCTTCATCTTACCACAGAGTTATACAACAACACTCCTTAGATGTAATCCTTCATACACGCTTTGAAGGAAATGTTAATTCATCTTACCACATAGTTAAACAACAACACCCCATAGATGTAATCCTTCTTACAAGCTCTGTGAGAATGTTACTTCATCTTATCAAAGCGTTATACAACAACACCCCATAGATGTAATCCTTCATACAAGCTCTGTGAGAATGGTACTTCATCTTACCACAGAGTTAACAACAACACCCCATAAAAGTAATCCTTCTTACAAGCTCGGTGAGAATGTTACTTCATCTTATCAAAGCGTTATACAACAACACCCCATAGATGTAATCCTTCATACAAGCTCTGTGAGAATGTTACTTCATCTTACCACAGAGTTAGACAACAACACCTCATAGATGTAATCCTTCATACAAGCTCTCTGAGAATGGTACTTCATCTTATCACAGAGTTATACAACAAAACCTCAAAGATGTAATACTTCATACAAGCTCTGTGAGAATTGTACTTCATCTCACCACAGAGATATACAAAAACACCCCATAGATTTAATCCTTCATACAAGCTCTGTGAGAATGTCACTTCATCTTATCACAGAGTTAATAACAACACTCCATAGATGTAATCCTTCATACAAGCTCTGTGAAAATGTTACTTCATCTTATCACAGAGTTAACAACAACACGCTATAGATGTAATCCTTCATACAAGCTCTGTGAGAATGTTACTTCATCTTATCACACAGTCAACAACAACACTCCATAGATGTAATACTTCATACAAGCTCTGTGAGAATGTTTCTTCATCTTATCAAAGCGTTATACAACAACACCCCATAGATGTAATCCTTCATACATGCTCTGTGAGAATGTTGCTTCATCTTACCACAGAATTATACAACAACACCTCATCGATGTAATCTGTCATACAAGCTCTGTGAGAATGAACTTCATCTACAAAGATTATACAACAACACCCATCGAGTAATCTTCATACAAGCTCTGTAAGAATGTACTTCATAACCCCAGAGTTATACAACAACACCTAATAGACGTAATCTCATACAAGCTCTGTAGAAACAGCATTTCATCATACAACAGAGTTATACAACAACACTAAATAGATGTAATCCGTCGCACAAGCCTTAGAGAATGTTACTTCATCTTACCACAGAGTTATACAACACCTCATAGACGTAATCTTTCATACAAGCTCCGTGAGAATGTTACTTCATCTTATCAAAGCGTTATACAACAACACCCCATAGATGTAATCCTTCATACAAGCTCTGTGAGAATGTTACTTGATCTTACCACAGAGCTATACAACAACACCTCATAGATGTAATCCTTCATACAAGCTCTGTGAGAATGTTACTTCATCGTATCACAGAGTTAACAACAACACTCCATCGATGTAATCCTTCATAAGAGCTCTGTGAGAAAGTTACTTCATATTATCACACAGTTAACATCAACACTCCATAGTTGTAATCCTTCGTACAAGCTCTGTGAGAATGTTACTTCATCTTACAAAAGAGTTAACAACAACACTCCATAGATGTAATCCGTCATACAAGCTCTGTGAAAATGTTACTTCATCTTACCACAGAGTTATACAACAACACCTCATAGATGTCATCTGTCATACAAGCTCTGTGAGAATGACACTTCATCTTACCACAGAGTTATACAACAACACTCCATAGATGTAATCCTTCATATAAGCTCTGTGAGAATGTTACTTCATTTTACCACAGAGTTATACAACAACACTCCATAGATGTAATCCTTCATACAAGCTCTGTGAGAATGATACTTCATCTTATCACAGAGTTAACAACAACACTCCATACATGTAATCCTTCATACAGGCTCTGTGAGAAAGTTACTTCATATTATCACACAGTTAACATCAACACTCCATAAACGTAATCCTTCATACAAGCTCTGTGAGAATGTTACTTCATTTTACCAAAGAGTTAACAACAACACTCCATAGATGTAATCCGTCATACAAGCTCTGTGAAAATATTACTTCATCTTAGCACAGAGTTATACAACAACACTCCAGAATATGTAATCCTTCATGCAAGCTCTGTGTGAATGTTATTTTATCTTACCACACAGTTATACAACAACACCTCATCGATGTAATCTCTCATACAAGCTCTGTGAGAATGATACTTCATCTAACCTCAGAGTTATACAACAACACTCCATAGAAGTAATCCTTCATACAAGCTCTATGAGACCTTTAATTCATCTTACCACAGAGTTATACAACAAAACCCCATAGATGTAATCCTTCATACAAGCTCTGTGAGAATGTTCTTCATCTTACCACAGAGTTATACAACAACACTCCATATAAGAAATCCTTCATACAAGCTCTGTGAGAATGTTCTTCATCTTACCACAGAGTTATACAACAACACTCCTTAGATGTAATCCTTCATACACGCTTTGAAGGAAATGTTAATTCATCTTACCACATAGTTAAAAAACAACACCCCATAGATGTAATCCTTCTTACAAGCTCTGTGAGAATGTTACTTCATCTTATCAAAGCGTTATACAACAACACCCCATAGATGTAATCCTTCATACAAGCTCTGTGAGAATGGTACTTCATCTTACCACAGAGTTAACAACAACACCCCATAGAAGTAATCCTTCTTACAAGCTCGGTGAGAATGTTACTTCATCTTATCAAAGCGTTATACAACAACACCCCATAGATGTAATCCTTCATACAAGCTCTGTGAGAATGTTACTTCATCTTATCACCGAGTTAGACAACAACACCTCATAGATGTAATCCTTCATACAAGCTCTCTGAGAATGGTACTTCAACCTATCACAGAGTTATACAACAAAACCTCAAAGATGTAATACTTCATTCAAGCTCTGTGAGAATTGTACTTCATCTCACCACAGAGATATACAAAAACACCCCATAGATTTAATCCTTCATACAAGCTCTGTGAGAATGTCACTTCATCTTATCACAGAGTTAATAACAACACCCCATAGATTTAATCCTTCATACAAGCTCTGTGAGAATGTTACTTCATCTTATCACAGAGTTAATAACAACACTCCATAGATGTAATCCTTCATACAAGCTCTGTGAAAATGTTACTTCATCTTATCAAAGAGTTAACAACAACACGCTATAGATGTAATCCTTCATACAAGCTCTGTGAGAATGTTACTTCATCTTATCACACAGTCAACACCAACACTCCATAGATGTAATACTTTATACAAGCTCTGTGAGAATGTTTCTTCATCTTATCAAAGCGTTATACAACAACACCCCATAGATGTAATCCTTCATACATGCTCTGTGAGAATGTTGCTTCATCTTACAACAGAATTATACAACAACACCTCATCGATGTAATCTGTCATACAAGCTCTGTAAGAATGATACTTCATCTAACCTCAGAGTTATACAACAACACCTCATAGACGTAATCCTTCATACAAGCTCTGTGAGAATGTTACTTCATCATACAACAGAGTTATACAACAACACTAAATAGATGTAATCCGTCATACAAGCTCTGTGAGAATGTTACTTCATCTTACCACAGAGTTATACAACACCTCATAGACGTAATCTTTCATACAAGCTCCGTGAGAATGTTACTTCATCTTATCAAAGCGTTATACAACAACACCCCATAGATGTAATCCTTCATACAAGCTCTGTGAGAATGTTACTTCATCTTACCACAGAGCTATACAACAACACCTCATAGATGTAATCCTTCATACAAGCTCTGTGAGAATGTTACTTCATCGTATCACAGAGTTAACAACAACACTCCATCGATGTAATCCTTCATAAGAGCTCTGTGAGAAAGTTACTTCATATTATCACACAGTTAACATCAACACTCCATAGTTGTAATCCTTCGTACAAGCTCTGTGAGAATGTTACTTCATCTTACAAAAGAGTTAACAACAACACTCCATAGATGTAATCCGTCATACAAGCTCTGTGAAAATGTTACTTCATCTTACCACAGAGTTATACAACAACACTCCATAATATGTAAGCTCTGTGAGAATGTTACTTCATCTTACCAGAGTTATACAACAACACCTCATCGATGTAATCTGTCATACAAGGTCTGTGAGAATGATACTTCATCTAACCTCAGAGTTATACAACAACACTCCATAGAAGTATTCCTTCATACAAGCTCTATGAGAATTTTAATTCATCTTACCACAGAGTTATACAACAACACCCCATAGATGTAATCCTTCATATAAGCTCTGTGAGAATGTTACTTCATCTTACCACAAAGTTATACAACAACACTCCCTAGACGTAATCCTTCATACAAGCTCTGTGACAATGTTACTTCTTCTTACCACATAGCTAAACAACAACACCCCATAGATGTAATCCTTCTTACAAGCTCTGTGAGAATGTTACTTCATCTTACCACATAGTTATACAACAACACCCCATTGATGTAATCCTTCTTCCAAGCTCTGTGAGAATGTTACTTCATTTTACCACAGAGTTATACAACAACACCTCATAGATGTCATCTGTCATACAAGCTCTGTGAGAATGACACTTCATCTTACCACAGAGTTATACAACAACACTCCATATAAGTAATCCTTCATACAAGCTCTGTGAGAATGTTACTTCATCTTACCATAGATTTATACAACAACACCTCATAGATGTAATCCTTCATACAAGCTCTGTGAGAATGTTACTTCATCTTACCACAGAGCTATACAACAACACCTCATAAATGTAATCTGCCATACAAGCTCTGTGAGAATGTTGCTTCATCTTACCACAGAGTTAAACAACAACATCCCATAGATGTAATCCTTCATACAAGCTCTGAGAGAATGTTAATTCATCTTACCACAGAGTTAACAACAACACCCCATAGAAGTAATCCTTTTTACAAGCTCTGTGAGAATGTTACTTCATCTTATCAAAGCGTTATACAACAACACCCAATAGATGTAATCCTTCATACAATGTCTGTGAGAATGTTGCTTCATCTTACCACTGAATTACACAACAACATCTCCTAGATGTAATCCTTCGTACAAGCTCTGTGAGAATGTCACTTCATCGTACCACAGAGGTATACAAAAACACATCATAGATGTAATCCCTCATACAAGCTCTGTGAGAATGGTACTTCATCTTACCACAGAGTTATACAACAACACCCCATAGATGTAATCCTTCATACAAGCTCTGTGAGAATGTTACTTCATCTTACCACAGAGCTATACAACAACACCTCATAGATGTAATCCTTCATACAAGCTCAGTGAGAATGATACTTCATCTTGCCACAGAGTTATACAACAACACTCCATAGATGTAATCCTTCATATAAGCTCTGTGAGAATGTTACTTCATCTTACCACAGAGTTATACAACAACACTCCATAGATGTAATCCTTCATACAAGCTCTGTGAGAATGTTACTTCATCTTATCACAGAGTTAACAACAACACTCCATACATGTAATCCTTCATACAAGCTCTGTGAGAATTATACTTCATCTTATCACAGAGTTAACAACAACACTCCATAGATGTAATACTTCATACAAGCTCTGTGAGAAAGTTACTTCATATTATCACACAGTTAACATCAACACTCCATAAACGTAATCCTTCATACAAGCTCTGTGAGAATGTTACTTCATTTTACCAAAGAGTTAACAACAACACTCCATAGATGTAATCCGTCATACAAGCTCTGTGAAAATATTACTTCATCTTAGCACAGAGTTATACAACAACACTCCATAATATGTAATCCTTCATACAAGCTCTGTGTGAATGTTACTTCATCTTACCACACAGTTATACAACAACACCTCATCGATGTAATCTCTCATACAAGCTCTGTGAGAATGATACTTCATCTAACCTCAGAGTTATACAACAACACTCCATAGAAGTAATCCTTCATACAAGCTCTGTGAGAATGTTCTTCATCTTACCACAGAGTTACACAACAACACTCCATATAAGAAATCCTTCATACAAGCTCTGTGAGAATGTTACTTCATCTTACCACAGAGTTATACAACAACACACCATAGATGTAATCCTTCATACAAGCTCTGTGAGAATGTTACTTCATCTTATCACAGAGTTAACAACGACACTCCATAGATGTAATCCTTCATGCAAGCTCAGTGAGAATTTTACTTCATCTTATCACAGAGTTAACAACAACACTCTATAGATTTAATCCTTCATACAAGCTCTGTGAGAATTTTACTTCATCTTATCACACAGTTTACAACAACACTCCATAGATGTAATCCTTCATACAAGCTCTGTGAGAATGTTACTTCATCTTACCAAAGAGTTAACAACAACACACCATAGATGTAATCCTTCATACAAGTTCTTTGAGAATGTTACTTCATCTTACCACAGAGTTATACAACAACACCCTATAGATGTAATCCTTCATACAAGCTCTGTGAGAATATTACTTCATCTTACCACAAAGTTATACAACAACACTCCATAGATGCCATCCTTCATACAAACTCTGTGAAAATGTTACTTCATCTTACCACAGAGTTATACAACAACACCCCATAGATGTAATCCTTCATACAAGCTCTGTGAGAATGTTACTTCATCTTACCACAGAGCTATACAACAACACCTCATAGATGTAATCCTTCATACAACTCTATGAGAATGATACTTCATCTTACCACAGAGTTATACAACAACACTCCACAGATGTAATCCTTCATATAAGCTCTGTGAGAATGTTACTTCATCTTACCACAGAGTTATACAACAACACTCCATAGATGTAATCCTTCATACAAGCTCTGTGAGAATGTTTCTACATCTTATCACAGAGTTAACAACAACACTCCATACATGTAATCCTTCATACAAGCTCTGTGAGAAAGTCACTTCATATTATCACACAGTTAACATCAACACTCCATAAACGTAATCCTTCATACAAGCTCTGTGAAAATGTTACTTCATTTTACCAAAGAGTTAACAACAACACTCCATAGATGTAATCCGTCATACAAGCTCTGTGAGAATGATACTTCATCTTACCACACAGTTATACAACAACACCTCATCGATGTAATCTCTCATACAAGCTCTGTGAGAATGATACTTCACCTAACCTCAGAGTTATACAACAACACTCCATAGAAGTAATCCTTCATACAAGCTCTATGAGACCTTTAATTCATCTTACCACAGAGTTATACAACAAAACCCCATAGATGTAGTCCTTCATACAAGCTCTGTGAGAATGTTCTTCATCTTACCACAGAGTTATACAACAACACTCCATATAAGAAATCCTTCATACAAGCTCTGTGAGAATGTTCTTCATCTTACCACAGAGTTATGCAACAACACTCCTTAGATGTAATCCTTCATACACGCTTTGAAGGAAATGTTACTTCATCTTACCACATAGTTAAACAACAGCACCCCATAGATGTAATCCTTCTTACAAGCTCTGTGAGAATGTTACTTCATCTCATCAAAGCGTTATACAACAACACCCCATAGATGTAATCTTTCATACAAGCTCTGTGAGAATGGTACTTCATCTTACCACAGAGTTAACAACAACACCCCATAAAAGTAATCCTTCTTACAAGCTCGGTGAGAATGTTACTTCATCTTATCAAAGCGTTATACAACAACACCCCATAGATGTAATCCTTCATACAAGCTCTGTGAGAATGTTACTTCATCTTACCACAGAGTTAGACAACAACACCTCATAGATGTAATCCTTCATACAAGCTCTCTGAGACTGGTACTTCATCTTATCACAGAGTTATACAACAAAACCTCAAAGATGTAATACTTCATACAAGCTCTGTGAGAATTGTATTTCATCTCACCACAGAGATATACAAAAACACCCCATAGATTTAATCCTTCATACAAGCTCTGTGAGAATGTCACTTCATCTTATCACAGAGTTAATAACAACACTCCATAGATGTAATCCTTCATACAAGCTCTGTGAAAATGTTACTTCATCTTATCACAGAGTTAACAACAACACGCTATAGATGTAATCCTTCATACAAGCTCTGTGAGAATGTTACTTCATGTTATCACACAGTCAACAACAACACTCCATAGATGTAATACTTCATACAAGCTCTGTGAGAATGTTTCTTCATCTTATCAAAGCGTTATACAACAACACCCCATAGATGTAATCCTTCATACATGCTCTGTGAGAATGTTGCTTCATCTTACCACAGAATTATACAACAACACCTCATCGATGTAATCTGTCATACAAGCTCTGTGAGAATGATACTTCATCTAACCTCAGAGTTATACAACAACACCTCATAGACGTAATCCTTCATACAAGCTCTGTGAGAATGTTACTTCATCATACAACAGAGTTATACAACAGCACTAAATAGATGTAATCCGTCATACAAGCTCTGTGAGAATGTTACTTCATCTTACCACAGAGTTATACAACACCTCATAGACGTAATCTTTCATACAAGCTCCGTGAGAATGTTACTTCATCTTATCAAAGTGTTATACAACAACACCCCATAGATGTAATCCTTCATACATGCTCTGTGAAAATGTTGCTTCATCTTACCACAGAATTATACAACAACACCTCATAGACGTAATCCTTCATACAAGCTCTGTGAGAATGTTACTTCATCTTACCACAGAGCTATACAACAACACCTCATAGATGTAATCCTTCATACAAGCTCTGTGAGAATGTTACTTCATCTTATCACAGAGTTAACAACAACACTCCATCGATGTAATCCTTCATAAGAGCTCTGTGAGAAAGTTACTTCATATTATCACACAGTTAACATCAACACTCCATAGTTGTAATCCTTCATACATGCTCTGTGAGAATGTTACTTCATCTTACAAAAGAGTTAACAACAACACTCCATAGATGTAATCCGTCATACAAGCTCTGTGAAAATGTTACTTCATCTTACCACAGAGTTATACAACAACACTCCATGATATGTAAGCTCTGTGAGAATGTTACTTCATCTTACCAGAGTTATACAACAACACCTCATCGATGTAATCTGTCATACAAGCTCTGTGAGAATGATACTTCATCTAACCTCAGAGTTATACAACAACACTCCATAGAAGTAATCCTTCTTACAAGCTCTGTGAGAATTTTAATTCATCTTACCACAGAGTTATACAACAACACCCCATAGATGTAATCCTTCATATAAGCTCTGTGAGAATGTTACTTCATCTTACCACAAAGTTATACAACAACACTCCCTAGACGTAATCCTTCATACAAGCTCTGTGACAATGTTACTTCTTCTTACCACATAGCTATACAACACCCCATACATATAATCCTTCTTACAAGCTCTGTGAGAATGTTACTTCATCTTACCACATAGTTATACAACAACACCCCATTGATGTAATCCTTCTTCCAAGCTCTGTGAGAATGTTACTTCATTTTACCACAGAGTTATACAACAACACCTCATAGATGTCATCTGTCATACAAGCTCTGTGAGAATGACACTTCATCTTACCACAGAGTTATACAACAACACTGCATATAAGTAATCCTTCATACAAGCTCTGTGAGAATGTTACTTCATCTTACCATAGAGTTATACAACAACACCTCATAGATGTAATCCTTCATACAAGCTCTGAGAGAATGTTACTTCATCTTACCACAGAATTATACAACAACACCCCATAGATGTAATCCTTCATACATGCTCTGTGAGAATGTTGCTTCATCTTACCACAGAATTATACAACATCACCTCATAGACGTAATCCTTCATACAAGCTCTGTGAGAATGTTACTTCATCTTACCACAGAGTTATACAACAACACCTCATAGATGTAATCTGTCATACAAGCTCTGTGAGAATGTTACTTCATCTTACCACAGAGTTAAATAACAACACCCCATAGATGTAATCCTTCATACAAGCTCTGAGAGAATGTTACTTCATCTTACCACAGGGTTAACAACAACACCCCATAGAAGTAATCCTTCTTACAAGCTCTGTGAGAATGTTACTTCATCTTATCAAAGCGTTATACAACAACACCCCATAGATGTAATCCTTCATACAAGCTCTGTGAGAATGTTGCTTCATATTACCACAGAATTATACAACAACATCAAATAGATGTAATCCTTCATACAAACTCTGTGAGAATGTTACTTCGTCGTACCACACAGTTATACAAAACACATCATAGATGTAATCCTTCACACAAGCTCTGTGAGAAAGGTACTTCATCTTATCACAGAGTTATACAACAACACCTCAAAGAGGCAATACTTCATACAGGCTCTGTGAGAATGTTACTTCATCTTACTACAGAGTTATACAAAAACACCCCATAGATTTAATCCTTCATACAAGCTCTGTGAGAATGTTACTTCATCTTACCATAGAGTTATACAACAACACTCCATAGAAGTAATCCTTCATACATGCTCTGTGAGAATGTTGCTTCATCTTACCACAGAATTATACAACAACACCTCATCGATGTAATCTGTCATACAAGCTCTGTGAGAATGATACTTCATCGAACCTCAGAGTTATACAACAACACCTCATAGACGTAATCCTTCATACAAGCTCTGTGAGAATGTTACTTCATCATACAACAGAGTTATACAACAACACTAAATAGATGTAATCCGTCATACAAGCTCTGTGAGAATGTTACTTCATCTTACCACAGAGTTATACAACACCTCATAGACGTAATCCTTCATACAAGCTCCGTGAGAATGTTACTTCATCTTATCAAAGCGTTATACAACAACACCCCATAGATGTAATCCTTCATACATGCTCTGTGAGAATGTTGCTTCATCTGACCACAGAATTATACAACAACACCTCATAGACGTAATCCTTCATACAAGCTCTGTGAGAATGTTACTTCATCTTACCACAGAGCTATACAACAACACCTCATAGATGTAATCCTTCATACAAGCTCTGTGAGAATGTTACTTCATCTTATCACAGAGTTAACAACAACACTCCATCGATGTAATCCTTCATACAAGCTCTGTGAGAAAGTTACTTCATATTATCACACAGTTAACATCAACACCCCATAGTTGTAATCCTTCATACAAGCTCTGTGAGAATGTTACTTCATCTTACCAAAGAGTTAACAACAACACCCCATAGATGTAATCCTTCATATAAGCTCTGTGAGAATGTTACTTCATCTTACCACAAAGTTATACAACAACACTCCATAGACGTAATCCTTCATACAAGCTCTGTGACAATGTTACTTCTTCTTACCACATAGCGATACAACAACACCCCATACATGTAATCCTTCTTGCAAGCTCTGTGAGAATGTTACTTCATCTTACCACAGAGTTATACAACAACACCCCATTGATGTAATCCTTCTTCCAAGCTCTGTGGGAATGTTACTTCATTTTACCACAGAGTTATACAACAACACCTCATAGATGTAATCTGTCATACAAGCTCTGTGAGAATGACACTTCATCTTACCACAGAGTTATACAACAACACTCCATATAAGAAATCCTTCATACAAGCTCTGAGAGAATGTTACTTCATCTTACCACAGAATTATACAACAACACCTCATAGATGTAATCCTTCATACAAGCTCGGTGAGAATGTAACTTCATCTTATCAAAGCGTTATACAACAACACCCCATAGATGTAATCCTTCATACATGCTCTGTGAGAATGTTGCTTCATCTTACCACAGAATTATACAACAACACCTCATAGACGTAATCCTTTATACAAGCTCTGTGAGAATGTTACTTCATCTTATCAAAGCGTTATACAACAACACCCCATAGATGTAATCCTTCATACAAGCTCTGTGAGAATGTTGCTTCATATTCCCACAGAATTATACAACAACATCAAATAGATGTAATCCTTCATACAAACTCTGTAAGAATGTTACTTCGTCGTACCACACAGTTATACAAAACACATCATAGATGTAATCCTTCATACAAGCTCTGTGAGAAAGGTACTTCATCTTATCACAGAGTTATACAAAAACACCCCATAGATTTAATCCTTCACACAAGCTCTGTGCGAATGTTACTTCATCTTACCACAGAGTTATACAACAACACTCCATAGAAGTAATCCTTCATACAAGCTCTGTGAGAATGGTACTTCATCTTACCACATAGTTATACAACAACACTCCATAGATGTAACCCGTCACACAAGCTCTATGAGAATGTTACCTCATCTTACCACAGAGTTATACAACAACACTCCATAGATGTAATCCTTCATACAAGCTTTGCAAGAATGTTACTTCATCTTACCAGAGTTATACAGCAACACTCCATAGATGTAATCCTACATATAAGCTCTGTGAGAATGTTACTTCATCTTTCCACAGAGTTATACAACAACACTCCATAGATATAATCCTTCATACAAGCTCTGTGAGAATATTACTTCATCTTACCACAGAGTTATACAACAACACCCCATAGATGTAATCCTTCATACAAGCTCTGTGAGAATGTTACTTCATCTTATCACAGAGTTAAAAACAACACTCCATAGATGTAATCCTTCAAACAAGCTCAGTGAGAATTTTACTTCATCTTATCACAGAGTTATACAACAACACTCCATAGATGTAATCCTTCATACAAGCTCTGTGAGAGTTTTAATTCATCTTATCACAGAGTTAACAACAACACTCCATAGATGTAATCCTTCATACAAGCTCTGTGAGAGTTTTACTTCATCTTACCAAAGAGTTAACAACAACACACCATAGATGTAATCCTTCATACAAACTCTGTGAGAATGTTACTTCATCTTACCACAGAGTTATACAACAACACCCTATAGATGAAATCCTTCATACAAGCTCTGTGAGAATGTTACTTCATCTTATCACAGAGTTAAAAACAACACTCCATAGAGGTAATCCTTCATACAAGCTCTGTGAGGATGTTACTTCATCTTACCAAAGAGTTAACAACAACACCCCATAGATGTAATCATTCATACAAGCTCTGTGAGAATGTTACTTCATCTTACCACAGAGTTATACAACAACACCTCATAGATGTAATCTGTCATACAAGCTCTGTGAGAATGTTACTTCATCTTACCACAGAGTTATACAACAACACCCTATAGATGAAATCCTTCATACAAGCTCTGTGAGAATGTTACTTCATCTTATCACAGAGTTAAAAACAACACCCCATAGATGTAATCCTTCATACAAGCTCTGAGAGAATGTTACTTCATCTTACGACAGGGTTAACAACAACACCCCATAGAAGTAATCCTTCTTACAAGCTCTGTGAGAATATTACTTCATCTTATCAAAGCGTTATACAACAACACCCCATAGATGTAATCCTTCATACAATCTCTGTGAGAATGTTGTTTCATATTACCACAGAATTATACAACAACATCAAATAGATGTAATCCTTCATACAAACTCTGTGAGAATATTACTTCATCTTACATTAGAGTTATACAACAACACTAAATAGATATAATGCATCATACAAGCTCTGTGAGAATGTTACTTCATCTTACCACAGAGTTATACAACAACACTCCATAGAAGTAATCCTTCATACAAGCTCTGTGAGAATGTTACTTCATCTTACCACATAGTTATACAACAACACTCCATAGATGTAACCCGTCATACAAGCTCTATGAGAATGTTACCTCATCTTACCACAGAGTTATACAACAACACTCCATAGATGAAATCCTTCATACAAACTCTGCAAGAATGTTACTTCATCTTACCAGAGTTATACAACAACACTCCATAGATGTAATCCTACATATAAGCTCTGTGAGAATGTTACTTCATCTTTCCACAGAGTTATTCAACAACACTCCATAGATGTAATCCTTCATACAAGCTCTGTGAGAATGTTACTTCATCTTATCACAGAGTTAAAAACAACACTCCATAGATGTAATCCTTCATACAAGCTCAGTGAGAATTTTACTTCATCTTATCACAGAGTTAACAACAACACTCCATAGATGTAATCCTTCATACAAGCTCTGTGAGAATTTTACTTCATCTTATCACACAGTTTACAACAACACTCCATAGATGTAATCCTTCATACAAGCTCAGTGAGAATGTTACTTCATCTTACCACAGAGTTATACAACAACACCCTATAGATGAAATCCTTCATACAATCTCTGTGAGAATGTTACTTCATCTTATCACAGAGTTAAAAACAACACTCCATAGATGTAATCTTTCATACAAACTCTGTGAGAATGTTACTTCATCTTACCACAGAGTTATACAACAACACCCCATAGATGTAATCCTTCATACAAGCTCTGTGAGAATGTTACTTCATCTTATCACAGAGTTAAAAACAACACTCCATAGATGTAATCCTTCATACAAGCTCTGTGAGGATGTTACTTCATCTTACCAAAGAGTTAACAACAACACCCCATAGATGTAATCCTTCATACAAGTTCAGTGAGAATGTTACTTCATCTTACCACAGAGCTATATAACAACACCTTATAGATGTAACCCTTCATACAAGCTCTGGGAGAATGATACTTCACCTTACCACAGAGTTATACAACAACACTCCATAGATGTAATCCTTCATACAAGCTCTGTGAGAATGTTACATCATCTTACCACAGAGTTATGCAACAACACTCCATAGATGTAATCCTTCATACAAGCTCCGTGAGAATGTTACTTCATATTATCACACAGTTAACATCAACACTCCATAGATGTAATCCTTCATACAAGCTCTGTGAGAATGTTACTTCATCTTACCACAGAGTTATACAAAAACACCTCATCGATGTAATCTGTCATACAAGCTCTGTGAGAATGATACTTCATCTAACCTCAGAGTTATACAACAACACTCCATAGAAGTAATCCTTCATACATACTCTGTGAGAATTTTAATTCATCTTACCACAAAGTTATACAACAACACTCCATAGACGTATTCCTTCATACACGCTCTGTGAGAATGTTTCTTTATCTTACCACATAGGTATACAACAACACCCCATAGATGTAATCCTTCTTACAAGCTCTGTGAGAATGTTACTTCAAGTTACCACATAGTTATACAACAACACCCCATAGATGTAATCCTTCTTCCAAGCTCTGTGAGAATGTTAGTTCATCTTACCACAGAGTTATACAACAACACCTCATAGATGTAATCTGTCATATAAGCTCTGTGAGAATGATACTTCATCTTACCACAGAGTTATACATCATCACTCAATATAAGTAATCCTTCATACAAGCTCTGTGAGAATGTTCTTCATCTTACCACAGAGTTATACAAGAACACTCCTTAGATGTAATCCTTCATACACGCTTTGAAGGAAATGTTACTTCATATTAACACATAGTTATACAACAACACCCCATAGATGTAATCCTTCTTACAAGCTCTGTGAGAATGTTACTTCATCTTACCACAGAGTTATACAACAACACCTCATAGATGTAATCTGTCATATAAGCTCTGTGAGAATGATACTTCATCTTACCACAGAGTTATACAAGAACACTCCTTAGATGTAATCCTTCATACACGCTTTGAAGGAAATGTTACTTCATATTAACACATAGTTATACAACAACACCCCATAGATGTAATCCTTCTTACAAGCTCTGTGAGAATGTTCTTCATCTTACCACAGAGTTATACAAGAACACTCCTTAGATGTAATCCTTCATACACGCTTTGAAGGAAATGTTACTTCATCTTACCACATAGTTATAGAGAACAACACCCCATAGATGTAATCCTTCTTACAAGCTCTGTGAGAATGATACTTCATCTTGTCAAAAGCGTTATACAACAACACCCCATAGATGTAATCCTTCATACATGCTCTGTGAGAATGTTGCTTCATCTTACCACAGAATTATACAACAACACCTCATAGACGTAATCCTTCATACAAGCTCTGTGAGAATGTTAGTTCATCATACCACAGAGTTATACAGCAACACCCCATAGATGTAATTTGTCATACAAGCTCTGTGAGAATGTTTCTTCATCTTACCACAGAGTTAAACAACAACACCTCATAGATGTAATCCTTCATACAAGGTCTGAGAGAATGTTACTTCATCTTACCACACAGTTAACAACAACACTCCATAGAAGTAATCCTTCTTACAACCTCGGTGAGAATGTTACTTCATCTTATCAAAGCGTTATACAACAACACCCCATAGATGTAATCCTTCATACATGCTCTGTGAGAATGTTGCTTCATCTTACCACAGAATTATACAACAACACCTCATAGACGTAATCCTTCATACAAGCTCTGTGAGAATGTTAGTTCATCATACCACAGAGTTATACAGCAACCCCTCATAGATGTAATCTGTCATACAAGCTCTGTGAGAATGTTTCTTCATCTTACCACAGAGTTAAACAACAACACCCCATAGATGTAATCCTTTATACAAGCTCTGAGAGAATGTTACTTCATCTTACCACAGAGTTAACAACAACACCCCATAGAAGTAATCCTTCTTACAAGCTCTGTGAGTATATTACTTCATCTTATCAAAGCGTTATACAACAACACTCCATAGATATAATCCTTCATACAAGCTCTGTGAAAATGTTACTTCATCTTACCACAGAGTTATACAACAACACCCCATTAGGGTGTCATACGGAGGCAAATTTTTTTTTTTTGAGTTTGAAAAATCGGCCCCAATGGTATTAATGATGAAGTTCTATATGCAGAATCATGTGATATCTTCAGATTTGAAAAGTTGTCATTTTTCCAGGTAAATTTTAACTTGGAAACTTATGAAAATTCAGTATTCCCACCCTTTACCAACACTACTAAATAGCTTATTTGAAGTAAAGCTAAATGTATCAGGTTAATTTTATTAGGATGAAATGATCCAGAATAGTGAACGAATGATCTTGACACATTTATTAAATTTAAGACCTTTAGGAAACAAAAATTATCAAATACAAAAAACCGGTTTTACTTACTTTCATTTAATTCGGGTGTTGCTGCACAATTATAGAGAATATGTCTTCTTGCTTGTTTCTACTCATCACCTCCCTGCTGACCACCTGAGCTCGGATGTAGCCTTCCTCCTTCCTCTCGATGCACACGTGATCGCTGGCCTCGCCACTGGCTGCTGTGCCACAACGCCCATACTCTGGGCATGCGAGGGCCAGGCAGGAATGCTGCATGGGGCTGTCCAGGAAAGCTCTGACTCTGAACATTGTGAGGCTGCAGAGGGGGCCTACGCCTGGATGTTATCCAGATCTATGAGATCAGTGAGGGTCTTGGCACCTAGATTGACTTCAGGGAGTCTCCTGACCCCTGGCTGAACCGCTACCAACTGATTCATGCCCAGATCCCCTCTCATAAGTCTCTATATCCAAGATCTTTTGACTGTCATTTTCTCTCTCCTCATCCTTACTGCAGAGCATTGTCTGCATGAACTGCCTCGGATGAGCATGCTTAAAGATCTCCTCACAGTCTGCTCCAAAACATAATCTGAACAACCTTCCTTGGCTGACTTCTCAGGAGCTCAAGCTGAAGAGAACATGCTCGACTCTTCGGAGAACGATGACTTGACCTTGTAAGCAAGAACCAATTTGGCAAGTAGACACTACGATGAATTGGACAATAAGTCTCAGGTTGTGGTTGGTCCCTTTCAGTTTATGATGAGCACCCAAATTCTGGGTAGAACCTGAGAGCCGCTGGTGGAGCCACCTAGAATGTGAGACTGGACCTATCTGCAGGTAAGTTCATCAGGCATGACCTCAGTTTTGATGGCACTGCAAATCATGTAACCATAGTACTGGTCAGTACTCAGGTCGTCAATGACAGTATGTGCAAGCTCAACGAGTGGAGGGCCAACTGTGATTTTTTTCAAAGCTCGGATTTATTTCTAACTCAGTGGCAGAGTCCAGCATCTTGCCAAGAGGACCAGACCATCTGTTGTTTGAAAGAGTCTTGCCATCCAGCTCCTGGATCAGATGTCTGAGTGGCAACTCGTTGGTGTGGAGGTCACAAACAATCCAGACCAGCTTCCTCCCAATCTTCCGTTCTATCCACTGTATGACTCCCCTTGCCACCCTGTGTTCGTGTTGGTGCTGTCCCCTCCAATGGCCTGCAGGGTCTGGTCTACGTTCCTCTCTTTGAGCCAGTTCACAATGTTATCTGCCACTATCTCAGCTGGTTTCCTGATGTCATCTTTTCTGGAGTGAAATGCCACAAATACTTCCCTCCTGGTTCACTGCAGCAGGAGTAGTGTTCCTCCTTCACCATGGCAGGGAACAACTTGTCAGAATCTCCAACTTTCATGAACACTTTAGTGTCATCCCTTCTCCCATCAAAGAACAAACAATTGATTTCATTTTCTCTTATCCCTTATCAAACCTCTCTAGGTTACTGACAAGTTTCTCCTGAGCTCTCCTTACTTTGTTATGATCTATCACCAGGTGAACATCATCAGGTATCAAACCACCGTCAATCCAGGCAGCTGTTGCTATCTCTGCAGTTTCTCTGAGACCAGTGTGGTGTCGCATGCTGGCCAGAGCTATGCTCGGGATATCTTTCCTATTTCGAATCTTATGCCTGGAAGGTTTGGGATCATTATTTTCTGGGTTAGGGACAAAGTCACCATTCTCCTGGTCAGCACTCGGATCAGCCATGGGGAAGTCATTAAACTCTGAATCAGCTTGACTCCAATCATCGGCCTTTTTTACCTCACCCTGGGCCTTCTCAAGTCTCTTTTCCTCGGCAACTCTTCTCCTCTTCTGTCTCTCTGTGGCAGCCTCCTGTCTCTTGGACTCCGGAATATCTTGGCTAGAAATCATGAGAGCCCCTATACTGCCAGTCTTCTCTCTCTGTGCTTTGACAAATGCCAGTTCGATCACAGGAATCTTCAGTTCACGCTTGCAAATACAGGAGATGTGGGCCTCGGATTTACAGTCACGATCGCATCCAAACTCAGGACAGAGAACAATTGGGCACTTGCAAGTAATTATGTCAAATCACTGGTCCAGTTGCTTGGCAAAGCTGTCCTTAACTGCAAGTTTTCCTCTCCCAAGAGAGATATCTCTTGCCTTTTCCCAACTGGCTAGCAGTCTCTCACTATTCTTCTTCTGACTTGTTATGAATGGAGGCTTGAACTGAGCGTTAGCCAGAGTGTACTGTGCCAAGACAGCTTTGGTCATATCACTGGCAATGTCTTTGTTTGTGTAAGTTCTTTGGTTCTTTTCACTGATTTGCCTGATTAAAACACCGTATCTCAAAGCATCTCTCAATGTAGGCAACTCCGACTTCAGGAGCTCTCTCCCAGACCCAAGATAGTGACTGAGATGGCTGGATTTTTGGTTCCTCGTCCTGACACAACAGCCATCGCAAATATTATCAACTTATAAATGCATCAGAATCTGAAACAGAAAAAATATTGTTAGTTGGGTTGTTAAAGAATGAAGTCAGAAAGCAATGTTCACTATTTAATTGTAATGCACTAATGCAGCTGTACGTTAGATTTTCGATAAATTTCACGCTAAAATTTACCTAGCAAAAGGTTGCAAAATATTGAAACTGAAATTATTTTCTGTTTATATACACTAAAATCTACCAAAAAAGTGATGGGCCATTAGTTTTAGCTGATCTTCCCTCCTATGACACACCCTAACACCCCATAGATGTAATCCTTCATACAAGCTCTGTGAGAATGTTACTTCATCTTACCACAGAGCTATACAACAACACCTCATAGTTGTAATCCTTCATACAAGCTCTGTGAGAATGTTATTTCATCTTACCACAGAGCTATACAACAACACCTCATAGATGTAATCCTTCATACAAGCTCTGTGAGAATGTTACTTCATCTTATCAAAGCGTTATACAACAACACCCCAATGATGTAATCCTTCGTACAAGCTCAGTGATAATGTTACTTCATCTTACCAAAGAGTTATCCAACAACACCCCATAGATGCAATCCTTCTTACAAGCTCTGTGAGAATGTTACTTCATCTTATCAAAGCGTTATACAACAACACCCCATAGATGTAATCCTTCTTACAAGCTCTGTGAGAATGTTACTTCATCTTATCAAAGCGTTATACAGCAACACCCCAATGATGTAATCCTTCATAGAAGCTCTATGAGAATGTTACTTCATCTTACGACAGAGTTATACAACAACACCTCATAAATGTAATCTGCCATACAAGCTCTGTGAGAATGTTGCTTCATCTTACCACAGAGTTAAACAACAACATCCCATAGATGTAATCCTTCATACAAGCTCTGAGAGAATGTTACTTCATCTTACCACAGAGTTAACAACAACACCCCATAGAAGTAATCCTTCTTACAAGCTCTGTGAGAATGTTACTTCATCTTATCAAAGCGTTATACAACAACACCCAATAAATGTAATCCTTCATACAATGTCTGTGAGAATGTTGCTTCATCTTACCACAGAATTACACAACAACATCTCCTAGATGTAATCCTTCATACAAGCTCTGTGAGAATGTCACTTCATCGTACCACAGAGTTATACAAAAACACATCATAGATGTAATCCTTCATGCAAGCTCTGTGAGAATGGTACTTCATCTTATCACAGAGTTATACAACAACACCTCAAGGATATAATACTTCATACAAGCTCTGTGAGAATGTTACTTCAACTCACCACAGAGTTATACAAAAACACCCCATAGAATTAATCCTTCATACCAGCTCTGTGAGAATGTTACTTCATCTTATCAGAGAGTTAATAACAACACTCCATAGATGTAATCCTTCATACAAGCTCTGTGAAAAGGTTACTTCATCTTATCACAGAGTTAACAACAACACTCCATAGATGTAATCCTTCATACAAGCTCTGTAAGAATGTTACTTCATCTTATCACACAGTCAACAACAACACTCCATAGATGTAATACTTCATACAAGCTCTGTGAGAATGTTTCTTCATCTTACCACAGAGTTATACAACAACACCTCATTGATGTAATCCTTCATACAAGCTCCGTGAAAATGTTACTTCATCTTACCACAGAGTTATACAACAACACCCCATAGATGTAACCCTTCATACAAGCTCTGTGAGAATGTTACTTCATCTTACCACAGAGCTATACAACACCTCATAGATGCAATCCTTCATACAAGCACTGTGAGAATGATAGTTCATCTTACTACAGAGTTATACAACAACACTCCATAGATGTAATCCTTCATACAAGCTCTGTGAGAATGTTACTTTATCTTACCACAGAGTTATACAACAACACTCCATAGATGTAATCCTTCATACAAGCTCTCTGAGAATGTTACTTCATCTTATCACAAAGTTAACAACAACACTCCATAAATGTAATCCTTCATACAAGCTCTGTGAGAATGTTACTTCATCTTATCACAGAGTTAACAACAACACTCCATAGATGTAATCCTTCATACAAGCTCTGTGAGAAAGTTACTTCATATTATCACACAGTTAACATCAACACTCCATAGATGTAATCCTTCATACAAGCTCTGTGAGAATGTTACTTCATCTTACGACAGAGTTATACAACAACACCCCAAAGATGTAATCCTTCATATAAGCTCTGTGAGAATATTACTTCATCTTACCACAAAGTTATACAACAACACTCCATAGACGTAATCCTTCATACACGCTCTGTGAGAATGTTCTTCATCTTACCACAGAGTTATACAACAACACCCCATAGATGTAATCCTTCATACAAGCTCTGTGAGAAAGTTACTTCATCTTATCACAGAGTTAACAACAACACTCCATACATATAATCCTTCATGCAAGCTCTGTGAGAATGTTACTTCATCTTATCAAAGCGTTATACAACAACACCCCATAGATGTAATCCTTCATACAAGCTCTGTGAGTATGTTACTTTATCTTACCACATAGTTATACAACAACACCCCATATAAGTAATCCTTCATACAAGCTCTGTGAGAATGTTACTTCATCTTACCACATAGTTATACAACAACACCCCATATAAGTAATCCTTCATACAAGCTCTGTGAGAATGTTCTTCATCTTACCACAGAGTTATACAACAACACTCCTTAGATGTAATCCTTCACATACGCTTTGAAGGAAATGTTACTTCATCTTACCACATAGTTAAACAACAACACCCCATAGACGTAATCCTTCTTAAAAGCTATGTGAGAATGTTACTTCATCTTATCAAAGCGTATACAACAACACCCCATAGATATAATCCTTCATACAAGCTCTGTGAGAATGTTACTTCATCTTACCATAGAGTTATACAACAACACCTCATAGATGTAATCCTTCAAACAAGCTCTGAGAGAATGTTACTTCATCTTACCACAGAGTTAACAACAACACCCCATAGAAGTAATCTTTCATACAATCTCTGTGAAAATCTTACTTCATCTTACCACAGAGTTATACAACAACACCCCATAGATGTAATCTTTCATACAAGCTCTGTGAGAATGTTACTTCATCATACCACAGAGCTATACAACACCTCATAGATGTAATCCTTCATACAAGCTCTGTGAGAATGATAGTTCATCTTACCACAGAGTTATACAACAACACTACATAGATGTAATCCTTCATACAAGCTCAGTGAGAATGTTACTTCATCTTACCACAGAGTTATACAACAACAATCCATAGATGTAATCCTTCATACACGCTCTGTGAGAATGTTACTTCATCTTAACACAGATTTATACAACAACACGCCATAGATGTAATCCTTCATACAAGCTCTGTGAGAATGTTACTTCATCTTACCACAGAGCTATACAACAACACCTCATAGATGTAATCCTTCATACAAGATCTGTTAGAATGATACTTCATCTTACCACAGAGTTATACAACAACACTCCATAGATGTAATCCTTCATATAAGCTCTGTGAGATACTTCATCTTACCACAGAGTTTTACAACAACACTCCATAGATGTAATCCTTCATACAAGCTCTGTGAGAAATTTACTTCATATTATCACACAGTTAACATCAACACTCCATAGATGTAATCCTTCATACAAGCTCTGTGCGAATGTTACTACATCTTACCAAAGAGATAACAACAACACTCCATAGATGTAATCCGTCATACAAGCTCTGTGAAAATGTTACTTCATCTTACCACAGAGTTATACAACAACACTCCATAATATGTAATCCTTTATACAAGCTCTGTGAGAATGTTACTTCATCCTACCACAGAGTTATACAACAACACCTCATCGATGTAATCTGTCATACAAGCTCTGTGAGCATGATACTTCATCAAACCTCAGAGTTATACAACAACACTCCATAGAAGTAATCCTTCATACAAGCTCTCTGAGAATTTTAATTCATCTTACCACAGAGTTATACAACAACACCCCATAGATGTAATCCTTCATATAAGCACTGTGAGAATGTTACTTCATCTTACCACAAAGTTATACAACAACACTCCATAGACGTAATCCTTCATACACGCTCTGTGAGAATGTTACTTCATCTTACCACATAGCTATACAACAACACCCCATAGATGTAATCCTTCTTACAAGCTCTGTGAGAATGTTACTTCATCTTACCACATAGTTATACAACAACACCCCATAGATGTAATCCTTCTTCCAAGCTCTGTGAGAATGTTACTTCATCTTACCACAGAGTTATACAACAACACCTCAGAGATGTAATCTGTCATACAAGCTCCGTGAGAATGACACTTCATCTTACCACAGAGTTATAAAACACTCCATATAAGTAATACTTCATACAAGCTCTGTGAGAATGTTCTTCATCTTACCACAGAGTTATACAACAACACTCCTTAGATGCAATCCTTCATACACGCTTTGAAGGAAATGTTACTTCATCTTACCACATAGTTAAACAACAACACCCCATAGATGTAATCCTTCTTACAAGCTGTAACAATGTTACTTCATCTTATCAAAGCGTTTTACAACAACACCCCATACATGTAATCCTTCATACAAGCTCTGTGAGAATGTTACTTCATCTTACCATAGAGTTATACAACAACACCTCATAGATGTAATCCTTCATACAAGCTCTGAGAGAATGTTACTTCATCTTACCACAGAGTTAACAACACCGCATAAAAGTAATCCTTCTTACAAGCTCGGTGAGAATGTTACTTCATCTTATCAAAGCGTTATACAACAACACCCCATAGATGTAATCCTTCATACATGCTCTGTGAGAATGTTGATTCATCTTACCACAGAATTATACAACATCTCATAGACGTAATCCTTCATACAAGCTCTGTGAGAATGTTACTTCATCTTACCACAGAGTTATACAACAACACCTCATAGATGTAATCTGTCATACAAGCTCTGCGAGAATGTTACTTCATCTTACCACAGAGTTAAACAACAACACCCCATAGATGTAATCCTTCATACAAGCTCTGAGAGAATTTTACTTCATCTTACCACAGGGTTAACAACAACACCCCATAGAAGTAATCCTTCTTACAAGCTCTTTGAGAATGTTACTTCATCTTATCAAAGCGTTATACAACAACACATCATAGATGTAATCCTTCACACAAGCTCTGTGAGAATGTTACTTCATCTTATCACAGAGTTATACAACAACACCTCAAACATGTAATCCTTCATACAAGCTCTGTGAGAATGTTACTTCATCTTATCACAGAGTTAATAACAACACTCCATAGATGTAATCCTTCATACAAGATCTGTGAGAATGATACTTCATCTTACCACAGAGTTATACAACAACACTGCATAGAAGTAATCCTTCATACAAGCTCTGTGAGAATGTTACTTCATCTTACCACATAGTTATACAACAACACTCCATAGATGTAACCCTTCATACAAGCTCTATGAGAATGTTACCTCATCTTACCACAGAGTTATACAACAGCACTCCATAGATGTAATCCTTCATAAAAGCTCTGTGAGAATGTTACTTCATCTTACCAGAGTTATACAACAACACTCCATAGATGTAATCCTACATATAAGCTGTGTGAGAATGTTACTTCATCTTACCAAAGAGTTATACAACAACACTCCATAGATGTAATCCTTCATACAAGCTCTGTGAGAATGTTGCTTCAACTCACCACAGAGTTAAACAAAAACACCCCATAAATTTAATCCTTCATACAAGCTCTGTGAGAATGTTGCTTCATCTTACCACAGAATTATACAACAACACCTCATAGATGTAATCCTTCATACAAGCTCTGTGAGAATGTTACTTCATCTTACCACAGACTTATACAACAACACCCCATAGATGTAATCCTTCATACAAGCTCTGTGAGAATGTTACTTCATCTTATCACAGAGTTAACAACAACACTCCATAAATGTAATCCGTCATACAAGCTCAGTGATAATTTTACTTCATCTTATCACACAGTTTACAACAACACTCCATAGATGTAATCCTTCATACAAGCTCTGTGAGAATGTTACTTCATGTTACCAAAGAGTTAACAACAAGACACCATAGAAGTAATCCTTCATACTGTAATGACCACGGTCTTACACGTCAGTTAGCGCCAAAATCAAATGATTCATATTACGCTTAATAGCCCACAAAACATGTAACTCGGCTTTCGTTTGAGTCCTCCATCTGAGGAGTCCGTTTTCTCATCACTTCAAGACACCTCAGTCCTCCGTTATCCCATTTTCTCTGACTTACTGAAACCAACCTCTCTATAAAATGAATTTGAGTGTGAGAGAGAACACCCTTGTTTTGAGTCCACTTAGATATGTCTGTTTACAGTTGGAACATTCAAGATCCATTGTGAGTGGGGTAGAATGCTTCAACTGTCCTTATCGTTAGTAGAACGTGTCATGTAAGTGAGTGTCGAGTTTGCCAGCTAGAGTGGCGTATTTTATGTCGTCCGTGGGGGTATCCATGAGTTTCTGATCGCGCCTGAAGTTATATCATTTTGTCGCCCCGACATCAGAGAATCTGATGTTTATAGTTTAATTAGTGTCAGTTGTCTATTTGAGAAAGTCATTAATCTCCTGAACTATTCTGTCAACTGGTATAATCTCCAAGATCTAGCGCCTCCCCGTGAATAGCCCCTTGTTCGCCTCAGACCTAAGCTTGCAGAATTAATGTTATCGACGTGTATATTCCACCTTTTCCTGGCAAGCTCAACCTCTGATTAGATTATATGAATAGACATAGGAAATTACCCTGATCAAGAACACCGGAGTTCATAACTAAGTATACAGTGATCCAAAATGATAGAGAAGTTATGTTGTTGGTAAGATCGACCCTTCTGGTATGAATATGGAGGCCCAAGCTGCCCGCGAGTGCACGTATATACCTCGACACGAGGGAGAATCACGCATTCGTGACTTCCTCAACGTCTCTCCAGGTATGTTAACGTGTGTTCCCGCCGCCTATTAATTCAGTTTAACTTAGTCAATTTTGGTGAATATCAGTGCTCATGTGTTAACATAGTGAATTCTGTGCCAATTAAGTCGAGTAACGTAGAGATTTAGATATTGTCTGAACCGTTGCCAGGCGTATGTTTTGTATAGTTGAAGTTAGACCTTTACGCATTCGTGACTTCCTCAACGTCTCTCCAGTGTGTTGAGCTGAATACTCATCGGCTAACGTGGGGCGGTAACCGGGTTGGACGATGCCGTTGATTCGACAGGACTGAACTGGGAAGTCCGTTTCCTGCAAATCAGGCGCCCACTCCCTGAGCGTGTGTCGGTCTACAACCGACCCCTAACAGCGATCTTCATTTGTTGTAGAGACCAGTGTTACCCTGGGGCACTCCTCACAGTCACATAGGCCTAAGTATTATGGTACCTTGTTTGGGGGATAACTAGCAGAAATATAGTATCCCAGGTTAAGTATTGAACCAATGAATGAGAGTTAAAAGTGCCATGTTGTTCCTTGTGAATTAACAGGAGGTATTGTATGTTGAGATAATTGTGGAGTTGTCCAGTGTGTTATGTATTCACTGGTAGTGACCATGAAATGATAATCTGAGAGTATAATGATATAACCAAGAAGTGAAGAGTTAATTTGCTACTTGGTAAGGTAAGACCTGTGGGTCCAGTGATATCTGGTGTATACCCAGTACTAAATATCATTTGGCAGAGTGACAATACCACAATTGTCGATTGAAGTAATAAGTATGTGGAGGTATTTAATGAGGTAATAAGTTCTTGAAGTGTTTGATGACTTAAGAAACAAATTGCAGTTCTGTTTTGTCTGAGTGAATCTAAGATGCATCTTATCCAATCACTGTGTTAATAAATATTGAATTGGTAATCTACGTCTACGAGTATCACCACTCTATCCTTTCCCACATTGGTTCTCAGAAAATAACTAACTCACGTGCCTAGAAGCTCGCTACCTAACAGTTAACTAAGAGATGTTATATTCTAGAAAATCCTGGGTGGTGGCAGGCTACCGTTGTAAGTATAATAAGTGTGGTAATAACAAAGACATGGTTTCCCAGGTTAATCCATGGTTTAGAATATAACTAGAACAAAATATATGGATGAGATCATAATATATGACAGGAAATGAAAAGAAAGAACATTGACTTGGAAAATATAAGCAGAGAAGCATAAGAGTTACTTATATTAGAATATATAAGAATATAAGGTATATAGAGATAAAGAACATATAAGAATATAAGCAAGAATATATAAAGTAAGTATGTGTGTTAGGAACTGAAGAAGGTTAAGTATATAAAACCGGATACTCATTGAAAAGAATAACTGGATGGTAAATTATTGAAAAGAGAAAACTCGGCCCGTTACAAATGGTGACCAGCTAGTGGGATTATTTTCATTTGAGAACCAATTTGAAGGAATGAGGTGTGGTACTTTGGTGAATTTGTTTTCTCAAAATACAGTATACAGTAGTGTACAATTTTGTCATCAGTAAAGAGTACAAATAAGTGTGTGATTTAAAGTACAAACTTTTGTGTCAAGTACTGTACAATACTACTGTATTTGGAACTGCAAAGATATTTTTTTAAAGAGTTAGGGAAGAACTAACAATTGATTCAGTTTCACAATTTTTTTTTGTGAAAGAGTTATAATTTCTTTTGTGTCACAAAGTTAGGTAATGCACCAACTTTTTTTTGTAAGCTACCTAACTGATCTTTGTGAGTTTTTATTGTGTGAAATTTCAGAAGAGTGGTAATTGCACATTAGTGTAATTTTTTTATGTTTGTGACCAGTGAATTAATCTATTGATATTTGCAGACATTGAGTGGGCAGTTTACATCTTCCATGTTAAAAATGTGATGAACAGTGTTCATCTCTTGAGTGCCAAAGGAAGTGTCATATTTACAAAGGTTATGTAATCCAATGTTTTATTTGTAGCTGTGGCATTTATTGGAAATATTGGTGTGATTTCAATAGAAAGTGTTCAGACTCTCACTTGAAGTATTTTTCTAACTTGAATTTATATTATATCACCTGAATTGAGTGTTATATGATTTCTCTTTGTGTGTTTTTAATTATTTTTGGTTCTTTTTCTAGTGACTTTAATTGTGATTTAACTAGAAAGGGTTCTAGTTCCCATTTGATGTCAGTTTATGACAAGTGAATTTATTGATATAACAAAAGTTTAGTGTTAGAGATTTTTCCATATGGCATTTTTAATCTGTTTCTTTAACTGATAATTTCATTAAAGACTGAAATACAATTTAGTACAGTGTAGACTTATATGCATTGTTAATAAATGTGCTATATGTATTTGAGAACTAATGCCTGTGTATTTTCAGCAAATGTGTTGATTGGGTTGAGAACCCTGTGGTGAGATGGATGCCTCTAAGAATGCAATCTCTGAAACCAGATACTAGTTGAAATTACAAGTAAGGTCCACCAAGTGTTGAGTACAGCACATAGTCCAGATAATTGAAAAGAGACAGTGAATACTTGTCGAGTACCGAAAATCGGCTTTTCTGTTAGTCATTCCTGAAATGAAGAGTGATATTTTCATGGGACATTCTCGTCAAGTATCATCACTTAATGTTTTAGCATTACTCTGAGTACCTTGTGAAGTGAAACTTCTGTGTTGTTTTCTTTAGAGATCGTTAATTTTTTTGTGTGACAGTCTCCGATACTATTACCAATAATTTTCATGATTGTAATTTAAGAAGTATCCTATGCAAGTTTGTGTTAATGTTTACCCCCCCCGTGTCTTGAAGGGTGTTAATTGAGTTTATCTTTGGTGGGGTAGTTTTGTAGAAGTTTTGTTGGGACATCAACGCATGATGATCACAGTAGTTGTTAATCAGTTGCAACTCGTATGCAAAGAAGGCTGAGAAAGCTAGTGGTTGTCATGGCTACTAGAATTTGGGTGTTTGAGAAGGGAGAAGGTCAGATCTTACGTCTCAGGTTTACCCATCGCTATTTCAAACAACATCCAGAAATATGCGTGAGCGTCAATTCGGATTCATGTATATATATGTTCCTTTTAGTAACATAACCTCGAAAGCAGTTTGTTTGCTCACCGGTATAATACTTGGGTAGTATGAGCTAATCCCGGAGCGAGAAATTTCTTATTTAGATACTGCAGGGACCAATCTAGGGAACATTCCACAAGTATATGATGAATTATGTAAAGTCAGTCAAGCAAATGAACTCTCCTTATGTGCACCCCATTACTTGGCGATCCAGCTTGAACAGAAGAATAGGCCCAGTACCTTGAAAGTCATTCCAGTAGATGATAATAATGCTTCCCCCCACTTCTTGTGTGATCTGTAATGGCATACCAACATCTTCCATCAATAACGTAAGGCTTATTCAGGGGATTTCGAACAGCATGATACCATATTGTGATGAAGTAAATATGGAAACACTAGACCCAAGAAGTTGAAAGAACTGATTAGAAATCAACCTTGGCCGCATTTGACTAGAGATATGTGCAAAATGTTGGAGGGTGTAATGTTGGATCACACTGCTTTGTTTGTGTTAGGAGCTCGGGAAATAGGTACCATTGCGGGGCATCCCGCTAATATCCAACTAGCCAACGATAACCCCCTGAAAAGGCTAAGGATATCATTAAAGGCATGATCACCGACATGCAAGACAGACATATCATCGAACCATCAACCGCTGTTTGGTTGTCTCCCATTGTTTTAGTCACTAAACCCAATGGTTCCAAACGCATGTGTTTAGATTTCCGAGCAGTAAACCAACATTTGAAAGTAGATATACAACCCCTTCCCAGGTTAGATGAATTAGTAGAAAAAGCTGCCGGAAATAAGTATTATGCTACATTAGACTTGAAAGACGCTTATTATCAAGTAGTGCTCAATGAACAAAGTCGAGACCTAACCACATTTAGCGATGGCTATAACTTATGGAGATTTACACGATTACCGTTTGGGCTGTCAGCTAGTCCCGCTGTCTTTACCCGAGAGGTAAACCGGGTATTAGCCCCTTTAGCTACGAAGGACTGGGTGAGAAACTACCTCGATGACGTGATAGTGTGGGCTAATGATTTCACAACGTTGGTGGACAGGCTGGCCAGAGTGTTTGACAGATTCGTAGAAATG
>NW_024742722.1:0-14114 GCF_018991925.1 Homarus americanus
GGGGAGTTCTTGATTAACATTTGTTTAACAGTGCATGAGTTTTTAAATGCCACATTGACGTTCCGGGTTTTTAGTTGTAAAGGAATTTGAGAGAAATTTTTGTGAAATGGTAATACTAAGAGATTCTTATGGTCATGGGTGGGCTTGGGATCAGTTCTATAAAAAGATTTCTTAGTAATGTTCAGGCATTTGTCTATGAAAGATCTAGTGTATTTAAGGTTTGAGCCAATATTATAGATATATTTATATTCCTCATCAATGAATTCGGGGCTGCAAATTCTCAAAGCACGTAAAAACATTGTTGAAAATACAGACTGTTTGACTCTATTATGGTGGGCAGAATAATAATGAATGTATGAACACACATTAGTAGGTTTTCTATAAATACTGAACTTAAAGGTGCTACCTATTCTGTGTATCAGACAGTCTAGGAATGGCAATTTACAGTCATGCTCTAATTCCACAGTGAAGGGGGCTAAGTTATTTAGTTGTGGCAGGAAAGCTTTTAGGTCCTCATTACTTGGCCAGAGACATAATACATCATCTACATATCTAAACCAGACTGCTGAAGGTGGTAAAATATTACTTAATAGTTTCTTTTCAAAGAATTCCATATATAGGTTGCTTAATACAGGTGAGAGTGGATTACCCATTGCCATACCAAATTTTTTAGCATAATATTTTCCATTGAATTAAAATTTACAATTCTTAATACATAATTTGATGAGTTCGATGAAGTCGTCTTTCGAGACGGGCAATGAAATATTATCCAGGGAATCTATGAGGAACTCTAGTAAATCATCAACTGGGACCTTTGTAAAGAGTGATGTTACATCAAAACTGACCAGTTTAAAATCATAATTAATATGTAAGTTATTGAGTTTATCAACCAAATCCATATTATTCTTGATATTAGAGTTAGAAATGTTGCCAACTAGGGGATTTAGTAAAGAAATTAACCATTTAGATAATTTATAAGAGATTGACCCAACTGAGCTAATGATGAGCCTTGCTGGGTTATCAGGCTTGTGGGTCTTGATTACACCGTACATGTATGGCAGTGGAGGGGACGTTGAAGTAAGATGTTTAATGAGAGTAGCTTTGCCTCTCAATAGAGACTTCAGTTTTTTGTTGAACTGGGTGTTAACTGTGTTGAGATGATTATTTATGAGTTTAGAATATGTTGTAATAACACATAAAAGGTCATTCATTTTAGAAATATAATCATCTTTGTTTAAAATCACTACTGTGTTGGCTTTATCTGCTTTAGTGACATGTAGATCCTTATTTTTCTTAAGCGCTTGGATTGCTTTGGTGAATCTTTCTGGACAGTTTGGAATACAAGGCTTTGACATAGATGCATACACAACACCTTTACACATGTTCACTTCTTCACTTGTCAAATTACTGAATTTCTCCAAATTGCAAAATGCTCTGGCTATGTCAACACTGTCGACTCCCTTGTTAGAACCATCAAAACTTAAACCATAGCCGAGGGCACACAAGGTATCATTGTCTAGTTGTTTAGAGGAGAGATTCACTACACAGTTGTGATTGGCATCCTTAGTCCAATCACTTTTTCTAATAAGGAGTGCCAATTTGTGGTCTATCTTAGCTTGAAGATCAGAACGCCCACGTCTCAGGCTATCAAAACAGTAATCCAACATGAACTTTTTCCAATAACTCGGTATGGTCATATTAAAAACACGCTTTTTTTGTCTTACAATACGGAAAGCTTCATCCACTTCAATTTTCTTTATTTCAAAATGTTTTGTAAGGATTATTTCTTGGAACTCATCAAAGAAGCGGTCAGACATCTTCAGGACACGTTGTGGGAGGATTGATCTAGGCATAACTTTTTCACTAAGGCATGTCTAGAGAAATTTCAAACTTATTTTCAATTTGTGGGCCTTGATCATCGAAGAGGAGTATTCAGTAACGAAAGGAGACAGCTTGTAGAGAAGTAGTAGAAGTGGCGCATGGAATCCATTTATGCAAGTAAATCACTGTAGTTGCGCGTCCTATATACACCTAGTTTTTTACTTCTCCTTAGTCTGTACTCACCCCAGAAGATGTGAATTACACGAAAGCGCTTGGGAACTTCGTGTTTTCTTCTTTCCTTGTGGTTATCAGCATATATATATATATATATATATATATATATATATATATATATATATATATATATATATATATTGTATATACCAGACCTAGCTTGGAGAAGGACGTACCCCTAAGTCCTTGTGACCAGAGGAAATGGCCGCCGTGGAGCGTTTTGTTGTGGGGGAAGAGGGGCGGAGTGTGAGGAAAGACGACCCCCTGGCCACTCTGTTAAGTCAGCTGGAGCAGTTGAGGAGAGAAATAGACGTGTTAAAAAGGGAGAACGAAGCCCTCAGGACTGAACTCCTTCAAGTAGGTGTCCTGCCTAGCAGGACACCTACTTGAAGGAGGAGCAGGCGAGGAGAGTGGTTGCTTCCAAGGGGACTAGGGTCAGACTCAGGAAAGCTGACCAGGGTGAGGAATTCAGTAACCCCTACAAAGTGTTGGAGGAACCTGGCGAGGAAGAGAAGAGACAGGACGATGTGGTGCCAGGAGAGTAAAGGACAGTTGTTCAAACCCTGCCCAGTGGTAAGGTCATGGTAGTTGGGGACAGCCAGGAGAGGTTATTAGATAGGACGTTTTGTGCAAGGATAGGAAACGTAAAACTAGGGTGTGTTTTCCTGGGGCTGGGATAGGGCATGTAGCTGAGAGGATAGATAGGGTTTTGTCAGGGAAGGGTACCAAGCCAGTAGTATGTCTTAGTGTGGGAGGTAACGACATAGGAAAGGTTAGGAGTCAGGAACTTTCAAGAGGTATAGGGAGGCGCTGGGGAAGGTTAGAGACAGGGGAGGGATCCCGATAGTATATAGTGTCTTGCCTAGAAGAGGAGTTGGTCGTGAATGGCTGTCCAGGGTAATTGTTTTATATTGCCGACTGGAAAAACATTGTGCAAACAATGGATGAGCATTCATTGATAACTGGCAACCATTCTATGGCAATGACTATCTGTACAGTCGTGACAGAGTACACTTGTCTCGCGCGGGGGTAAAGACGTTGTCTGCATCCCTGAAGAGTGAAATTGTTACTCCATACAGGGGTTTTCGCTAGTAGAGAGAGGTCGGGTTAAGTGGGAGTCAAAAAACAAGCAGGTCCTGGGGAGTAAAATTGGTTACTCAGGACAAGGGGTAAAACAGGACCAGGGAAGGGTAGGTTAAAATGTATACTATACAAACAGTAGGAGCGTTAGAAATAAAATAGATTTGCTGAGAGCGGTTGTATGCACCGAGAATGTAGACGTCATAGCAATCACCGAAACTTGGATGAACTGGAGAGCAAGAACTTTTTATCAGAGTACCACATATGAGGGTACAACCTTTTTCACAAGGACAAGGAAGGTAGGAAGGGGGGAGGGGTCGTACTCTCCGTCAGGGACTCGGTTCGTATTTCACCCTTTATTGAATCATTAATACAACATTTTAATGTGTCCCTGACGAGGAGTGCGATTCCTCCCTTATCTCTGACCTTCCCCAGCGCCTCCCTATACCTCTTAAAAAGTTCCTCACTCCTAACCTTTCCTATGTCGTTACCAGTAGAACCGGTGAGGTCACAGGTGAAACAACAATTGATCATGACTATAATATATTCACTCGTATACTACGTAAAGCACAAGAACAAAATATACCATACAGAAAAATTGGGTCAAATAAGAATGAGCCAAGGTGGATGACCAGAAAACTTAAACATGACATAAGAATAAAGAAAGGATTTTATAAAAAAAAATAAAGGGAGGGGAGGAGCAGCTCAGAAATAGGCATAATGACCTATCTAGGAATGTTAAGAAAAATGTAAGGAAAGCACACAGGGACTACAAAATCAGGATAGCAAAAGAATCCAAGGCGAATCCCAAGGGATTTTTCCAGGTATATAGGAAAAAGGTCAAGGACAAAGTGGGGCCTTTAAAGTTAGGGAGGGGGGAAGTGATCCATGAGAGTGAGAAAATAAGCAAAGCATTAAACAGCTTCTTCTTATCAGTTTTCACAGAAGAAATTCACGAAGAAATTCAGGAGGTGGAACTGATATTTAGGGGAAGAAGATTAAAGAATATCACTATCAAAAAGGACTATGTTCTTAAGAATATAAATAAATTAAAGAAGACAAAATCCACAGGGCACGATGAAATTTTCCCTTGAGTTTTGAAAGAGTTTAAGGAAAAGAGTAGCGGATCCCTCGTAAATTTATTAACAAAATCATTTGACACGGGAGTTGTGCCAGACTTGTGGAAACAGGCAAATGTAGTACCCCATTAGTTTGACGTCAGTAGTGGGGAAATTTCTTGAATTAATTATAGCAAATAGCATCCGAACACATTTAGAGAAAAGATTAATTTGCTTTTCTCTAAATGCGATCCGATGCTATCTGCTATAATTGATTCAAGAAATTTCCCCACAACTGACGTCAAACTGATCAGCCGGTAATTTGACGCTGATGCTCTGTCTCCCTTTTTGAATATGGGTACTACATTTGCCTGTTTCCACAAGTCTGGCACAACTCCGGTGTCTAATGATTTTGTAAATAAATTTACAAGGGCTCCGCTAATCTGTTCCCTACACTCTTTCAAGACTCGAGGGAAAATTTCATCCGGCCCTAGGGATTTTGTCTTCTTTAGTTTATTTATCCTCTTAAGAACGTCCTCTTTTCTGATAGTGATATTCTTTAATTTCTCTTCTTCCTTTCCCCTAAATATCAGTTCCACCTCTGGAGTTTCCTCGCGAATTTCTTCTGTGAAAACTGATAAGAAGTAGTTGTTCAATGCTTTGCTTATTTCTTCACTGCCATTTATCACTTCTCCCCTCCCTGACGTTAAAGGCCCAACTTTGTCCTTGACTTTTGTTCTATATACCTGGAAAAATCATTTGGGATTCGCCTTGGATTCTCTTGCTATTTTGACTTCATAGTCTCTCTTTGCTTTCCTTACAATTTTCTTAACAATCCTAGATAGTTCATTATACCTATTTCCTTGCAAGGAATGTAATATGTTTTACTTAGGCCAGACAGATAAAGATCTTGGAACTAGACTTAAACAACATAAATATAGTGTTAGGACAGGCCAGGAATCCAGTGCTCTGTTTGTTCATCTGAGGGATAATAAGCATTGCATTGACTGGTATAATGCCTCCTCAATATTACCTTGTAATTCAATTGACAGTAGGAATATTATAGAATCTAGTCTCATTAAACAAACCGAAGCAGTCAACATGAATTTGAGTAATGGCATGTACAAACTGGACAATTTGGGAATTAAGAAGATTTGTAACCAGGTGAGAAGGTTGGGTTACCTTACCCTCTGACCTGACTACCGACCGTTGCGGTGCTTTTTAAAGATTAGTTGGGTCATTACCTAATACCTGACCATTGTGGACCTGATCTCACCCTCCTCTGTATATATACACCTTGTTTTGTACTTCTTAGTCCATACTCACCCCTGAAGATGTGAATTACACGAAAGCGCTTGGGAACTTCGTGTTTTCTTCTTTCCTTGTGGTTATCAGCATATACCTGGATTACGCGCATCTACAGTGATTTACTTGCATATATATATATATATATATATATATATATATATATATATATATATATATATATATATATATATATATATATATATATATATATATATATATATATATATATATATATATATACTCACTATATATATATATATATATATATATATATATATATATATATCTTCAGAGGCAACCGGGTTACATGGACAGAGAGAGGCTTAAATATACAGGGTGACATTATAAAACATGAGGTCAGGTCATAATGATGTCATCCACTAATCCCCACACCAACACACACGTAGAGGAGCTTAAGAGAAGGGGGTGACGTGACTAGTCAGGTCAGGTCAAAAATAAGGGACCCACTAAATAACTATCATACTTCTAGGTCAAAGGTTTTCAACGCATTTTTAACCTTGGGCCACTGACAAATAAATTTATGTAACATATTATCAGTTTTGAACTGACCATCACTAAGGTTTATTGATTTTAATTCCTTAATCAAACTAGCTTCAACCAGAAGTCATTCTGTGACACAAGATGATTTAAATACTTCTAAGCTTTTTTCCCAAGCAATGGGATGATTATTATTCCTAACATGAACGAACAGGGCACTGTTTTCAGATGCTGTTCTGATATTGTACTTATGTTGTTTGATTCTGAGCTGCAGTGTTTTTCCTGTCTGTCCTACATAATTACAATTACATTTGCTACATGGAATACAATAAACACTTCCATTTACATTCAAACTTGGGCTATTTCTTATTAACATATTGGTAATGGTTGAGTCATACTTGAAAACAACATTAATATTTAGTAGCTTGAAGGACCGAACTAACGGGACAAATTCATTACGATAGGGCAGAGTCAAAATATTCTTAAGTGTAGGAACTTGTCTGGTTTGAGAGGAATGAAAGGATTTTTTAGCCCTTTTAAAACAACGATCAACAAACACAGAAGGGTACCCGAGTTTCTGTGCAATGGAACGAATGTGTTTCAATTCATCGTCAATAAATTCAGAGTCACAAATACGCAGACATCTTAAGAACATAGCAGAAAAAACTGACATTTTGGTAGACTCAAGGTGATTCGATAAAAAGTGAATGAAACTGTCAACCTGTGTGGGCTTTCTATATACCTTAAATTTATAGTTTTGGCCATTTCTCATGATAAGCATATCAAGGAATGGAAGGGATCCATTTATTTATTTATCAAGATTTATCTTATCCACGTTTCCATTGTGGATTTACATAAATATATATATATATATATATATATATATATATATATATATATATATATATATATATATATATATATATATATATATATATATATATATATATATATATATATATGCAAAGTAAATCACTGTAGGTGCGCGTGATCTGGGTATATGCTGATAGCCACAAGGAAAGAAGAAACACGAAGTTCCCAAAGCACTTTCGTGTAATTCACATCTTCAGGGGTGAGTACAGACTGGCTGTACTCACTGGTGCAAACGGACAAGAATGAAGAAAAAATTGCAGGTAGTATAAAAGAAAACGTGCATTATGCTACTAGACCTAACCTTGCGCAAAAACTTTTCAAAAGTAACATAGCATTACAATTTACATCCTAGGCTCTGATGATGGTAATGATTTTCTGAAACGTATTGAAACAAAAACCCTTTTAGCTCAGGGCCCATTTGTTTTCATTTATCATAAATTATTTCCAATAAATAAAAATAAATGAAATAAAAATAATAAATAAATTAACTCACATTACCTAATCTAACCTCAACAAACTAATCTAGACTTACCTACCGTGTTCTTATATTTCTTATGACCCACGTGAGGTCCTCATATTAACACCCGAGGACGAGTTACTACACCACGTGAACACCACACCACCCGATGTCGCTATGACCACGTGAGGTCCCTCATATCAACACCCGAGGACGAGTTACCACACCACGTGAACATCACACCACCCGATGTCTCCATCACCACGTGAGGTCGCTCATATCAACACCCGAGGACGAGTTATTACACCACGTGAACACCACACCACCTGGTGTCTCCATGACCAGCCCAGGCGTCTCCATGACATAAGAACATAAGAACATAAGAATGGAGGAAACTGCAGCGGGCCTATTGGCCCATACTGGGCAGTCTCCATGACCAGCCCAGGCCCGTTCCATCAACTGTAAACTATAATAATTTACATGTTCAATCATTGTTCCTTCTTCTTTTAGTCATGAAAACTTTTGTTAAGCGACCCACCCACCCCATGTCTTTGTATGTAATAAGTCATTTTTGACCAATATATATTTTCAGCCTTTGGGCTGACGACTTTTTCAATAAACCGTTAATTATTTTTCTTCTTCTTCTTCTTCTTCTTCTTCTTCTTCTTATTATTATTATTATTATTATTATTATTATTGTTATTATTATTATGTATATTACGTTTAAAATGGATGGTTGGATTATGTCTAAGAACCTAACTGAATTTTTTGCCAAATAAAAGAATGATTACTGCTTTTATTGTTATAACTTGATGGACATTTGATCATACAAGGTAAAACTATCTCTTGCTTCATATAAGATGTCGTTGACTATCTTAGCGTAAGAACATAAGAACGTAAGAATGGAGGAAACTGCAGCGGACCTATTGGCCCATACTGGGCAGTCCCATTTACAGCCAACCCCTATTGCTCATATATCCATCCAACCTATGTTTGAAGCTATCCAGCATATTCGAGTTAATAATGATATTTGGTAACTTGTTCTAGTCGTCCACTACTCTATTTCCAAACCAATGTTGACCTATTTCGCGCCTAAATCTAAATTTGTCTAATTTATAACCATTGTTATGAGTTCGCTCCTGGTTGGATAATTTGAGTACCTTTGTAATGTCCCCTTTGTTCAGCCCTGTCTTCCATTTATACACCTCGATCATATCGCCCCTCACTCTATGTATCTCAAGGGAGTACAAATAAAGAAGCTTTAACATGTCTCTGTATGCAAGGTTCCTAATGCCCGGGATTAGTCTTGTCATTCTCCTCTGAATTCTTTCCAAGGATTCTATATCCATTCTGTAATACAGTGACCAGAATTGAATTGCTTAATCCTAGTGGGGTCTCACAAGCGCAAGATATAGTTTTAAGATGACCTCGGTAGTCTTGTAACTAACACTCCTTTGTATGAACCCAAGTACTCAATTAGCCTTGTTTCGAGCAAATACACATTGTTTACTTGGCTTAAGATTCCTAGTTATCATTACTCCTAAATCTTTCTCGCAGTCAGATTTCTCAATAACATCGTTGTTCATCTGGTATCCGGTTTCCCTGTTTACATCTCTTATACTGAGTACTTTACATTTGTCCACATGTGGCGTCATAGAGGGAAAAATATTGCTCACGGTGAATTCAGAGAGAGGGGGGCAATATGGCTCACTGTGACGTCAGAGAGAGATGAAACATCATAGCTGGCACTGACGTTATCAAACAAAAGTTCATAATCCCCAAAACCTAGAAATATGATCAATATTGCTCCCTGGAAAGATAGAGAAAGAAATATTTTCAAATATGACGTCACTATAAGCCAGTGCACCGCACCTTGACGTGTGAATTGAAACACTCCTACACCAACGTGTTTTCTATAGGGCGTCGCAGAAAGCAGTATTGTGACGTTATGAAGAGTATTAGTGCCTTATGTGACTCCATAAACTACAATATTACCCTCTCAGCGGCGCCATAGATAGCAATATTCCCCGGTATGGTGCTACAAATAGTAGTATTACCCACTATGACATCATATAGAGTAATATTAACTATTGTGACGAATAAAGCATTTTTACCCAGACTGCCGTCATAAATAGCACCATGAATAGCAAGTCATGAATTCGACATTGCCCTCTATGACGACGTAAAAAAGCAATATTGACCACAATGGCGTCATAGACAGCAATATTAACCACTCTGACGTCATGAAGGAGAGGATTGTAATAGTCAGTAAAGCATGTTATGGCCACCGACCTACGTATATATAATTCCTCTCTTTATTGACTTCCCTTGTGTAAGGCTAAGTGGCATAACTCCTGCTGGAGACAGACAGACAGACAGAAACACGTAACCTCTCATTTTCATTATATTATCAGAATTAATATTCATTTTTAAAAGTTTTTATGCTCGAAAAATTTTACTAATTATATTCCAGTTGATTTACTTGTTCTCCTAATCATTATCTATACACACCTGTTGTAACAATTTCCTAACCGATGTTTAGCGATATGTGTGTGTATTAGCAAACAAGGTTAGCCAAGAAAAAATAAAGCAGGTAGGGAAGGAGAAAAAAGATATAGAGAGTAAGAAAGAGAAAGTGAAAAAGCGATAGAGATAAAGAAGCAAAGATAGAAAGCAATGGGGGAGATAAAGGGAGTGAGAGAAGGATAAAGGGAGAGATAATGAAAGATATAAAACGATAGAGAGGGGGAGACATAAAGAGAAAAAGAAAAGGAGACAGATAAAGAGAGAAAGAGAGGGAGACAGTTAAAGAGAGAAAGAGAGGGAGGCAGATAAAGAGAGGGAGACAGATAAAGAGAGAGAGGGAGACAGATAAAGAGAGAGAAAGAGGAGACAAATAAAGAGAAAAAGAGAGGGAGACAGATGAACAGAAAAAGAAAGGGATATAGATAAAGAGAGAAAGCAATCGAGATCAAGAAAGATAAAAAAAACAAAAACAACATTAATTTACACTTCAGAAAAATATCCTTCATACGAGAACAACAACCCACAAGAGAGGTTAGAAGAGGCAGGTAGTCGGCTGACTAAACACAACTAACGAGATAACATTTTAAAAACTGAATCACAATCGCACATTTCCTTGTATTGTTCTAGATCTGTCTTTGGCAGTGAGCTAACATTCATCTGCGTTTCGTATATTAGGAAAGAAATATTACCGTACATCCCTGGTTAATTTAAGTGAGGTTAGGTTAAGGTTAGATTAAGTTAGGCTAGGTTGAATTAGGTTAGGTTGTTATGCAAGGGTAGGCTAAGTTAGAATAGATTAGACTAGGTCAGGTTGTGTTGGGTTGGGTTACGTTAGAAAAGAAATAGTAACTTCTGATTAGGTTAGGTTCAGAAGGTGGTTAGGTCAGATTAGGATAGGGTTAGGTTCGATTAAATTAGGCTAGGTTAAATTAGGTTAGGTTAGGTTGTTATGCTAGGTTATACTAAGTTAGAATAGGTTAGAAGCTATATTACCTTTTGGTTAGGTTAGGTTAATTTTAGGATAGGTTAGACCAAAAAAATATTTATATCTGGTTAGGTTAAGTTAGATTAGATTAGTTTAGGTTTGATTATATTTGATTAGGTTACAGTTAAGTTAGGTTAGGTTAGACAAGAAATATTGCCTCCGAGTTGTGTGTAACATCACCCCAACCCTTCCTTCCTGACCTGACTAATGTATGTTTATTTCTTACGTAGATAAGGATTTTTCTTAAAAAAGTCTGGCAGGCCAATAGTAACTGACCATTCCTTCTTATCATTAACTATATTCATGACAATACGGAGAGTTCATGGAAGCCCTGTCATGAACTAAAGATATATTTTTCAGGTATTAATTCCAGTCTCAATTTTCACTCAAACAACTACTGTCATTAAACATAATATTCGAGATCTTCAAGATCTTCAAGATCTTTTACCTATGGTGTCATAAGTGATCACAAGTATCGTGTATGGGAGACAGCCAGTGTTAATTTGTGTAATATATTAGGACTTAGGGTCATGGCGAGTAGCGTATGAGGAGTTAGTGTCATATTGTGTCATGTGCCAAAAATATATTAGATATCTTCACACACACACACACACACCCACTGAGTGAGGACGTGTCCCCTGGCGCTCTGCAGCACCCAAGGTCACCATGTTGACCTATAGCTAATTTAAGGCAGTTCAGTACTTTTACGGAAAGACAGTGCTTATTTTCAAGGTGTTAGTGACTGTGAGTGCTAGACTTGTGAATATGTGCGTTCCTGTGTCACGATACCGTCGCACAGACCTGTTCCGGCTGAAGTCTGGTGCTGGCTATCCTCCACCCAACACCATTTCTCAACTAAAGACGCTGAGAATCTTTCACAGCCGCTGTTGCAAACGGGGTCGCCGCATTCCCAGACGAATTCCTATCATCACGCCGAGCAAGCATAAGAAAGTCAAGCCAATGCCAGAAAGACAGTGTGCTCGCTATAAGTGCCACAACTAGTACAGCCTACCATCCTTATTGCTGTCCAATGTAACATCGTTATGCAACAAGGTGGAGGAGGTCAGTGTTACAGTGAAGTTAGTTCTTGCAGGTATTGTGGCGATAACCGAGGCGTGGCAAATTGTTCCTGAGATCTGTGCCATAGAAAACTATGAGTTATTTCACCACTTTAGAAAGGACAGGAATGATGGTGTAGTGTTGTACTGTCGCAGGGACCTGAAAGGGTCCATGACAAAAACCCCACCGGACAAAAAACCCTAGGACAAAAACTCCACCTCCACCGGACAAAATCCCCATTTCTACTGGACAAAATCCACAATGGATAAAATCCCCTCACAGTAAAAGATAAAACAAAATCTATTTATAGTTTTTAATAGCTAACATTATGAAATGTAATTTACCTGATAAAGAATAAACTAAAACTATATAGCATCAACATTTACCTCAGGTAAAAAAAATAAGACAAAATCTATTTGGAGTTTTTATTAATTTCTTAAAAAAACCACTTTGAAAATATCTCTTATTGCAACCTAACCTAACCTAACCTAATGGGTCCCCTGAGGTCTCAAAAAGTGAGGGCAGTAATGGTAAGATCTAATGTCAAAGTGGGGTTTTTGTCCGGTAGGGGTAGGGATTTTGTCCGGTGGGGATTTTGTCCTAGGGTTTTTGTCCTAGGGGATTTCGTCCGGTGGGGTTTTTGTCCGTACCCCGACCTGAAACCATCACACCTAGATGTTAATGGACCTGAAGATGTAGAAGCTTTGTGGGTTAAGGTCACTCCCACTTCCCATCCCCGCCAGCTTCCCTCCCTCATTGTTTGTGTGGCTTATCACCCCCATGCTCACCTACCGCCAATGTACTGGTTACTCATATAATAATAATAATAACGGAAGCCACTGGAAATCGAGGATGGCCGGCCCTAGGGCCACCTAGGCGTGAATTTGTTTAAGGTGTAGAAGCTGTCGCCAACACAACAACCACACCCTAAGTTAACGGGCCGCATGACCCACTGGGTCATTGACCCAGTGTCAAGGATTAGTCCGAGAAAACCGGACAACTCGCCAACTGCATTGGCTAACCAATTACTGCTGGGTAGACAGAGGCAAATGGCATAAAGAAACATGCCCAAAGTTTCACCCTGCCCGAGGTAATAGACACTGCTGACTCCCTGAGATCCAGATTTCCATGTGCTAAGCTAGTGGTATGAGGTGACTTTAATGAGGTAGACATCAGCAACATCACCCAACACCTCCACTTTGCACAGATAGTTGACTTTCCTATACATGGGAATGCCACCCTGGACCTCATCATGACTGATCTCGGCAACCACTACCTCCCTCCACAGCCGCTGCCGCCGCTGCCCCCCATGGGGCGGAGCACCCACCTGTCTCTACTGTGGTCACCTTCACCCACGATCTCACGACCACCAGTTGTATCCAGGACTTACCGACCTACCCCCTGACTCTGCTATGCGGTGTTTCGGACAGTGGGCGGCCCGGTATCCCTGGACTGAAGTGATCACAGTAGACGATGTGCAGAACAAGCGGGATAATTACCTGGACACTATCACCAAAGCCTATCACCACTTCTTTCCAGCCAAGACACTGAGGATCCACCCAGATGATGTCCCGTGGATTACACCCCGTATCAAATGACTAATTGAGCAGCGCAACAAGGCATACTACTGTACACCAACAACTGCCTGTACAAAAGTCTACATTACCAAGTCAGCCAAGAAGTCTTATTCTCCGAGGAAAGTGCACAGCCTCAAGGAGGTCGGCAACGGTCAGTGGTACCCTAAGGTAAGAGATCTCTGTGGTATTAACCGTCAGTCTTCCACATTTCTTTTTATCTCTCATTAACCTAGTGAGGAGGCAGCTGACATAATTAATAACCACTTTGCTACCATATGTCATACCCTACTCAGTCTTACCTCACTCTCCTCCCGGCCTTCTTACCTTCCCCCTCCCCCCCCCCCTCCCAGTGTTCAACCATTTGAAATTGCCAACAAACTCCTGTAATTTAAATCCAAATGCTCTACAATCAAAATTTACAAGGAATTTGTAGTCGAACTTGCCACCCCCTCTGTTCCATTATTAATACATCCCTCAGACAAATCAAATGCCCCAATGAATGGAAAACCGCATATGTCACACCTATCCCCAAGGTCCCCACCTCACAGTCCCCTATTGACCTCAGGCCAGTTGCCATTACCCCCATACCCAGTCTACTCTGTGAAGACTTTGTTTTTGAATGGGCATTTGCTAGTATT
>NW_024742723.1:0-4304 GCF_018991925.1 Homarus americanus
CCACGGCCATGATTATAACAACCACGACCGCCAGAAGATAATATGTACGACAAAAGATTATAATAACCACGACTATGATTATAACAACCACGACCATGAATATAACAACCACGACCATATTTATAACAACCACGACTGTGGTTATAACAACAACGACCATGATTATAACAATCACGACCATATTTATAACAACCACAGCTACGATTATAACAACCACGACCATGATTATAACAACCACGACTATGATTATAACAACCACAAACATGATTATAACAACCACGACCATATTTATAACAACCACGACTATGATTATAACAACCACGACCATGATTAAAACAACCACGACTATGATTATAACAGCTACGACTATCATCATATCCACGACTATGATAATAACAACCACGACTATGATTATAACAACCACGACCACGATTGTAACAACCACGATGATCATAACGACCACGACTATGATTATAACAATCACAACTATGATTATAACAACCACGAGCAAGATTATAACAACCACGACTATGATTATAACAACCACGACCATGATTATAACTACCACTGCCATGTTTATAACAACCACGAACATGATTATAACAGCCACGAATATGATTATAACAACCACGACCATGATTATAACAACCACGACTATGATTATAACACCATGACCATATTTAGAACAACCATGACAATGATTATAACAGCCACTTATATGATTATAACAACAACGACCATAATTATAACAACCACGACCATGATTATAACAACCACGACTACGATTATAACAACCACGACCATGATTATAACAACCACGACCATGAAGATAACATGCACGACAATGATTATACCAACCACGACTATGATTATAACAACCACGACCATGAATATAACAACCACGACCATATTTATACCAACCACGACCATGATAATAACAACCACGACTATGATTATAACAACCACGACAATGATTATAACAACCACGACCATGAAAAAAACAACCACGACTATGATTATAACACCCACGACCATGATTATAACAACCACGACTATGATTATAACAACCACGACAATGATTATAACAACCACGACAATGATTATAACAACCACGACCATAATTATAACAACCACATTAGTAGTTATAACAACCACTACCATGATTATAACAACCACGACCGCCCGATTATAACAAACATGACTATGATTATAACAACCACGACCATGATTGTAACAACCACGACTATGATTATAACAACCACGACCATGATTATAACAAACACGACCATGATTATACCAACCACTTCTATGATCATAACAACCACGACCATGAATATAAAACCACGACCATGATTATAAAAACCACGAAAATGATTATAACAACTACGACAGTGATTATAACAGCCACGAATATGATTATAACAACCACGACCATGATTATAACAACCACGACCATGATTATAACAAACACGATTACGATTATAACAACCACAACCATGATTATAAAAACCACGACCATGATTATAACATGCACGACAATGATTATAACAACCACGACTATGATTATAACAACCACGACTATGGTTATAACAACCACGACCATGATTATAACAATCACGACACTATTTATAACAAACCACAACTACGATTATAACAACCACGACCATGATTATAACAACCACGACTATGATTATAACAAACACAACTATGATTATAACAACCACGACCATATTTATAACAACCACGACTATGATTATAACAACCGTGACCATGATTATAACAACTACGACTATGATTATAACAGCTACGACTATGATCATATCCACGACCATGATAATAACAACCACGACTATGATTATAACAACCACGACGACGATTGTAACAACCACCATGATTATAACAACCACGACTATGATCATAACAATCACGACTATGATTATAACAACCACAACGATGATTATAACAACCACGACTATGATTATAACAACCACGACCATGATTATAACAACCACTACCATTTTTATAACAACCACGACCATGATTATAGTAACCACGACCATGATTATAACAACCACAACTATGATTATAACAACCACGACCATGATTATAACAACCACGACCATGATTATAACAACCACGACTATGGTTATAACAACCACGACCATGATTATAACAACCACGACTATGATTATAACACCCATGACCATGATTATAACAACCACGACTATGATTATAACAACAACGACCATGAATATAACACCTACGTCCATGATTATAGAACCTACGACCATGATTATAACAACCACGACTATGATTATAACACCCACGACTATGATTATAATAACTACGACTATGATTATTCCAACCACGACCATAAATATAACAAACACGACTATGATTATAACACCCACGACCATGATTATAACAACCACGACTATGATTATAACAACCACGACCATGATTTTAACAACCACGACAATGATTTTATCAAGGACGACCATAAATATAACAACCACGACCATATTTATAACAACGACGACTATGATTATAACTACCACGACCATGATTATAATAACAACGACCGTGAATATAACACCTACATCCCTGATAATAGCACCTACGACCATGATTATAACAACCACGATTATGAGTATAACAACCACGACCATGATTATAACAACCACTACCATGATTATAACAACCACGACAATGATTATAACAGCCACGAATATGATTATAACACCCACGACGATGATTATAACCACGACTATGATTATAACCACAACGACCATGATTATAACAACCACGAATATGATTATAATAACCACGACCATGAAAAAACAACCACGACTATGATTATAACACCCAGGACCATGATTATAACAACCACGACTATGATTATAACAACCACGACCATGAATATAACAGCCACGTATATGATTATAACAACCACGATTATGATTATAACAACCACGACCATGATTATAACAACCACGACTATGATTATAATAACCACGACCACGATTATAACAACATCGACTATGATTATAACAACCACGACCATGATTATAACAACCATGACCATGATTATAACAACCACGACTATGATTATAACAACCACGACCATGATTATAACAACCACGACTATGACTATAACAAGCACGACCATGAAGATAACAAGCGCGACCATGAATATAACAACCACGACTATGATTATAACAACCACGACAATGGTTATAACATTCACAATTATGATTACAACACCCATGACCATATTTAGAACAACCATGACTATGATTATAACAACTACGACTATGATGATAACGACGACCATGATAATAACAACCACATCAATGATTTTCACAACCACGATCATGATTATAACAACCACGACCATGATTATAACAACCACTCTCACGATTATAACAACCACGCCTATGATTATAACAACCACGACTATGATTATAACCACGACCATGATTATAACAACCACGACCATGATTATAACAACCATTTCTATGATTATAACAACCACGATCATGAATATAACAACCACGACCATGATTATAATACCAAGATCATGATTATAACAACCACGACAATGATTATAACAGCCACGAATATGATTATAACAACCACGACCATGATTATAACAAGCAAGACCATGATTATAACAACCACGACTACGATTATAACAACAACGACCATGATTATAACAACCACGACCATGAAGATAACATGCACGACAATGATTATAGCGACCACGATCATGATTATAACAACCACGACCATGATTATAACAACCACTACCATGATTATAACAACCACGGCTATGATTATAACATTTATAACAACCACGACTATGAATATAACAACCACGACCATATTTATAACAACCACGACCATGATTATAGCAACCACGACAATGATTATAACAACCACGACTACGATTATAACAACCACAACCATGATTATAACAACCACGACCATGAAGATAATATGCACGACAAAGATTATAATAACCACGACTATGATTATAACAACCACGACCATGAATATAACAACCAGTACCATATTTATAACAACCACGACTCTGGTTATAACAACCACGACCATGATTATAACAATCACGACCATATTTATAACAACAACAACTACGATTATAACCACCACGACCATGATTATCACAACCACGACTATGATTATAACAACCACAACTATGATTATAACAATCACGACCATAGTTATAACAACCACGACTATGATTATAACAGCTACGACTATCATTATATCCACGACTATGA
>NW_024742724.1:0-16211 GCF_018991925.1 Homarus americanus
GTTCTTATAGAGACTGCCCGTGCACGTATGGGCTGGATGCGGTTGTGGTGTCGAAGAGCAATTCTCGGACTAGGGATCTCAGGTGGTAGTAGGAGCCGGTGTCGGGGATGGTGTAGAAGCTTCTTACCAAATTTGCAGATGAGGTCGTGGTGATGGTCAGTGAGAGTCTAAAGGGTCGGTCAGTGTTTTGAGCGCTTCTTGATATGTGGAGTAGGAAGGGTAGAGAATAATCTTGCATGGCCTCTTTTGCACTTTTTCTAGGTGTTTACGTTGTGTGGCATTTAGGGAAGAAGACCAGGTGAGCTTGGGAAGTATGAATGTTGTGTAAACACTGAGGAGCTCGTGTGCAGGAACACCGAGGGACTTGAGTCGGCGTAGGAGGTGGAGACGGAAACTGGAGGATTTGATAACTTCACTGACGTGTGGTTTCTAATTTAGTTTGTTGTCTATGTATACTACTGTACTTTTTAGATCCTCCTACGCACCCTAACCTATTATAGTTAAGTATAGTAGGCTATACACTATTTTGTTAGTATGTGTTATAAAATGTAATTGCATGTTATTATTATTAATATTATTATTATTAATATTATTATTATTCTTATTATTATTAGTGTTATTATTATTATTGTTAGTGTTATTATTATTACATACTAATATAATACTAAGTTGCCCACCAGATTTCCTCAGAGATGGGAGGAGCACATTGGCGGCGGTGTTGTTTATACTCCGCCCGATTACTGATTCCTATTCACCGAGCCAGAGCTGGCGGGCGGCGTGTTATGTGCCACGTTTTGTTTCCCATTGGGCGTACCGCTCAGCTGGGGAGTTGGAGATTTCATAAAAAGAAAGTTTGAGTGGAGAGCACACCTTTTCCTTCACATACAGTTATCTTAGACCATCTACTAGTATAATAGTTTGCACAAAAATACTCTACACTCTTTATAGGTTATTGTTATGTTGTTGTTTTTTTTTTTACTTCTCATCAGATTGTGCATTCAACTAATATACACTAATAGTGTGTTTATTATTATGTTTTATAGTATTATTTCGTAAAATATTGGGTAACACAATTATAGTCACTAGTATAGTCTATTATATTATTGGGGTTTATAGCAGTTTGTGGTCTAATAGTATCATGCTTTATGAGTGGTGTTCTATGTAGTGATGATTAGGCAATAAAATATGCTTTGGGTGTTTATAGCAGTTTGTGGTCTACTAGTATCATGCTTTATGGGTGGTGTTCTATGTAGTGATGATTAGGCCATAAAATATGCTTTTGGTTTATTGCTAACAAAATATACTTTGCTCTACCGCTGTAGTGCAATACATGGTGAAACTTACATACACCGTTAATAAAGTATTGATGGAAGAAGAAGTAAGAGGAAGAATTGTGGAGGTAATGAACAGTGAGACAATGTATAGCCTCCGGGATGGCGGCAGCGTTTCTGTTATTAATATATAATAAGACAATAGGAAAATATGTTGTTGTCTCTACCTGTATTATTACCTTTGCGATAGCATGGTTAAATTTGGGGAGGACAGAGGAAGGAGCAGGAGGTTAGGAAGGGATTTGTAGTGGGAGAGATAGTGTCTGTGATCCTCGGATCACCACTCCTCGGATTATGTCAGTTCAAGTTTAGAAGCTCAATCAACTTTCCCTGATTACGAATTGGCAACCTTTCGATTTACAACAGGTACCTACTTACTGCTACAGTAGGTAGGTGAACAGGGACCAAGGGGGCTAGGAAGAGTGTCCAAACAACTTGCCTGTGTGATGTAGTCGTGGCCAGAATTAGGTTAGGATACAGACACATCTGGCTAGTTAGTAACGCTGTACCCATACCGGAACACTCAGCATGTAAACTTTGTGATACACCTTTAAAGCACTATATTATTGAATGTGACACTGTCAAAGACATCTTGAACTATGTCATTACTTCATTGAGGACATTACATTCTTGCTGTTTATCCCAAATTGGCTAGCCCACACACTGATTAGTCAACAGTTAGAATATGACTCCAATGTATGCTGCTGGTAAATGTGTACTGTCAATGAACCAGAGTGAAAATAAGGTCGCCTCCCTTGCTGCTGCTGCTGCTTCTGCTTGCTTGCGCCTTCTAAGTCCCGTTTAAGTCCCCCACCCCAGGCCCCCACAACCGCCCTTCACATCTACACCATTCAAAATCAATTTCACTCAATTTGCACAGAGTGTTATCCTGCAAAACGTTGATGTCGTATATTTCTCTCTTTAAGTGATATCCTGTGGCTCCGAAAGGAGCCTGTTTGGTTAGGTTGTCTTGTGTGAACGAACCTTGGGTTCTTATTTCTTCTCTGTCTTCTTGGGGAGGAGCACAGCTTGGATGTTAGGAAGGACACCCCCTTGGGCAATGGTGACTCCAGACAGGAGCTTGTTCAGCTCCTCGTCATTGCGAATGGCAAGCTGAAGATGACGTGGGATAATGCGGGTCTTCTTGTTGTCGCGGGCGGCGTTACCGGCCAGCTCGAGCACTTCTGCTGCCAGGTACTCCATGACGGCTGCAAGGTACACAGGGGCACCTGCACCAACGCGCTCAGCATAGTTGCCCTTACGCAAGAGACGGTGGATTCTACCCACGGGGAACTGGAGTCCGGCCCTGCTAGAACGGGACTTTGATTTGCCCTTCACTTTGCCTCCCTTGCCGCGTCCTGACATGTTGCTGCTGCTGCTTTTCGTGATAGGAGTTAAATTTCCGCCCGCCACCTTGGTCTTTTATACCAAGCTCAGGATCAGGCCAGGTGGCCGTCTCGCGGACCCAACCAATGTAAGAGAGCCGTAGCTGCAGCCAGTCTGATCCTGAGCGGCCCGCTCGGTATATAAGGAAAAGTTAGTCGGGCCAGTTTTCAATTCTCTCGCTCCGCGCCACGAGTAACTGTGCCGCCATGCCTCCCAAAACTTCCGGAAAGGCTGCCAAGAAGGCTGGAAAGGCCCAGAAGGCCATTGCCAAGGGTGACAAGAAGAAGAAGCGCAGGAGGAAGGAAAGCTACAGCATCTACATCTACAAGGTACTGAAGCAAGTGCACCCCGACACAGGAGTCTCCTCCAAAGCTATGTCCATCATGAACTCTTTCGTGAACGACATCTTCGAGCGCATCGCTGCCGAGGCTTCCCGCCTGGCGCACTACAACAAACGCTCCACCATTACAAGTCGGGAAATCCAGACAGCTGTCCGACTCTTGCTGCCCGGTGAACTGGCCAAGCATGCCGTGTCTGAGGGCACCAAGGCTGTCACCAAGTACACCTCTTCCAAGTAAGAGGTTACTTGTGCACAACAAACACGCCATCCCACTACTACAACTTAATCGGCTCCTTCGGAGCCACAGTTACATGTTAAAGAGACAGTTACCGACACAAATATATTGAGAGGGAAATAAATAAAAAAAAATTATAATAATCTGCATTCTCTATTGGCGTAGAAACAGGACTAAATCGAAACATTATAAATAAATAAATAAATTCTGCGTGGAGTACTTTTACACCCACTGCAAAGTGACATACATGGAGTGTGTTTGGGTTTCATTTCTTGTTTGCAGCACGCCTATTTCATGTAAACAATTCATTTTATTTTATTTTATTGAATTTTCTTTTATTTTAGTTATTTATTTACTTACTTATTCTTTATATATTAATTTGTTACTAGCTCTTGTTTTTTGCACCCACCCACCTCCCGAATTGATGACCTACTATACATTCGTGCCTGCACGACTGTTACCAACTTACCGTTAGGCGATTTGGGTAACCGAAATTAACGCTCTCCTACCACCAACCATTTCGATTGTCATGAAAATTATCTTCAGAACAGTTCTTTGGCCCTGAGAAGGGCCGAGTTATAGATGTCTGGTAGGTTTTGTTGTGCTTTTTCTTTTTCCCCAAGGAAGAGGACTTAAGCACGCTCTCCGCGGATGCGCCGGGCCAGCTGGATGTCCTTGGGCATGATGGTAACGCGCTTGGCGTGAATGGCACACAGGTTGGTGTCCTCGAAAAGACCCACCAGGTAAGCCTCAGAGGCTTCCTGCAGAGCCATGACGGCAGACGACTGGAAGCGCAGGTCAGTCTTGAAATCCTGGGCGATCTCACGCACCAGGCGCTGGAAGGGCAGCTTCCTGATGAGTAGCTCTGTGCTCTTCTGGTAACGACGGATCTCACGAAGGGCGACGGTTCCGGGCCTGTAACGATGGGGCTTCTTGACACCACCGGTGGCTGGGGCGGACTTGCGAGCTGCCTTGGTGGCAAGCTGCTTCCGTGGAGCCTTGCCTCCAGTGGACTTGCGGGCAGTCTGTTTAGTACGGGCCATCTCGACGACGAAATAGTCAATACGGGCGGCCCGGCAGGCGGGCGGGCTTATATACAGACATTCTCCACCTCAGTGGCCACCTCATTGGCCACGAGTGCCGCATGCGTCATCCGCAAGCTACGCCCCACCTCCAAGAGGGAGGGACGGCCTTGGATGAACGATACTACCGCTGCGTCCACAGCACGCCACCTACTCCCACCAAACCGTGGGCCCGAAACGGTGTTACAAATGCCAGCACTATGGACACACTGTAAACAAGTGTGAGGCGCAGGAAGACACCTGCTCCATGTGTGGCAGCCCTGGACACCGCTACACGGCCTGCCCCAACACAGAGAAAAAATGCGTTGCCTGTGGTGGCCCACACTCCTCCGCCGACCGGACCTGCCCCAGATGGAAGGAGGAATGCAGGGTAGCCAAGGCCCGTCTTGAGAAAAAACTGAGCTACAAAGAGGCCCTCCTTGCTGTACGCTCCCAAGAAAAGAAAAAACCAGCAGTAAAGAAAAACCAAGAAAAGAAAACTCAACAGAAGCAGCCCACCACACAGAACCAAGAACACCACGTGGCCCGTGGTGCTGAAGCCCACGCGGCCAGTGGTGCTGAAGCCCACGTGGTCAACCTCTCCCTCTCTGAATTCTTCCACACCTATGAGGACTTAAAATACGAGGAAGACGAACAAGAAGACCCAAACACAAACGAATGGACAATTCAAGAGAGCAAGAAGAGAAGGAGAGAGAGAAGAAAATCGACATCAAGCTAAGAAGACCAAGACATCCCCTCCACACAAGAAACCAAAACACAATCAAGCCGACCAAGCACTGAACATCCATTGCCCAACCCAACACGCACCTGACGCCTGACCTGACGCTTGACCTGACGCTTGACCTGACGCTAGCCTGGCCTTGTCTTGTCGCCTCCCTGCCGCGTCCAGCCGGGTTGTTGCTGCTGCCCCCATCTTATAATCCCTCACGCAAGCGGTGTTTAGCCACTGCATCTGTTCTCTCCTCCTAAAATTCACTTCAATCCTCCCTTTATTCTTCTCCTGAACCTCCTTCCCCCCTGTCACTAGCATTTTTCGATTCGATTCGGCGAAGCCACACCAGTACCACCTGTAGTAGCAACCACAACAACATGACTGGACGAGGCAAAGGAGGCAAGGGACTTGGAAAGGGTGGCGCCAAGCGTCATCGTAAGGTGCTTCGTGACAACATCCAGGGTATCACCAAGCCCGCCATTCGTCGTCTAGCTCGGCGTGGAGGTGTTAAACGTATATCCGGCCTCATCTACGAGGAGACCCGCGGCGTCCTCAAGGTGTTTCTGGAGAACGTCATCCGTGACGCCGTCACCTACACCGAGCACGCAAAAAGGAAGACCGTCACCGCCATGGATGTGGTTTATGCCCTGAAACGGCAGGGCCGCACCCTTTATGGTTTTGGTGGTTAATCAACCTGATGGACGGGCGCACACCACCACCACCACCACGACAAACAAATATACGGACCTAATTTTAGGTCCACATTTAAATCGCTAAAGAGTTGGTTAGACACTGAGTAAATCGTTGAAAATATATCCAATAACATGATCCTCTCTAATTCTGGACTTGTGGTATGAGTATAGGTTGTGTGTGAACGTGTTGGAACCACTTCCTAATAATTGTCAGTCAGTCAGTCAACATTCACCTAACCTCCAGGTACCTCACCTAACTTCCTGTAGCGTCACCGAACCTCACGAAATGTAACCCAATGTAGTTTATAATCTATCCTAACATGACATAACATAACCACGCACTATATTACTTCGGTAAGAGTAATGAGTTTTAATACGCAAAGTTGCAGTTAGCATTCATTCATACATACATACATACATACATACATACATACATGCTAGTGGCAGGGGGGATTGAAGTGAATTTTAGGAGGATAGAATAGGTGCAGTGGCTAAACAGCGCTTGCGTGAGGGACTTTAAGCAGCAACTCGCCTGGATGCGGCAGGATAGAGTCAGGTCAAGCGTCCGGTGCATGTTGGGTTCCGCCATGGTTTCTCAGTGTTTGGTCGGCTTGATTGTGTGTGTTGTTTTCTTGTTTGGAGGAAATGTCTTGGTATTCTTCTTCTTAGCTTGAAGTTGATTTTCTTCTAACTCTTCTCCTCTTGTTGTTCGTCTTCCCCGTGTCTGCTATCATTCTGTAAAGACTCTATATATGTATGTAGGTATGAGTGAGTAACAGTTGCCGGTTACAGTGATACTTCATATTCGTTGGTGTTGTACTGTATGGCTTCGGTATTTCTTAATATACAAACGGCACCGTTAGGGGATTGAGGTATTTAAAAACCAGCCTACATTACTTATATATAGAAATAAATAATGTGGCTTGGACAATAATGACGACTACTCTCTCCTACCTAACCCAAACAAGGGCTTTTCGAAAGTATACATTGGACACAATTGACTTAGTACATACATTGGTGGTTTAACAAAAGCCCTCATTAGAGAAAGGTGAAGGAGCACACAGTGAACATACAGATTAATGTTTGCACGCATAGATCATGTAAGGTGAGGTGTTGAACACCAGACACGTAGTGTAGTAACTCCCTCACAGATGGCGTTATGAGGGGCCTGATGATGTAGCAGTTACCTCACAGATGGTGTTATGAGGAACTTCACATGATGATGCTGTAGCACAACATTCACTACGTGGTGTCGTAGCATCTTGGGGACACCACGTGGTCCACATGACTCACTCATTCAAGTGGGTGAGGTGTGGTCCCAGGCCTCTCTATCGTGGAGTCTCAGGGGAAGTATAACCGGGTACCTAGGACCTCACTGTGTGAAGGTGGTTAGCTAGCTTGGGTAAGACTCAACTGCCGAGTTGTTTTTCACTGAGTTAAGCACTGTTCACCACTATTCATCACTGGTTCCATTCCTTTGCCAAATGAGGTAGTACCTTATGGCAAGAACTTGTTGATAGTCCGGTGGGGAGGAGGGTTCAGGGGAGTGAGTTGGTATGGGCCAACATATAAATAATAATAATAATAATAATAATAATAATTAACGGTTTATTGAAAGTGCTTGGCAGCCAGAAGGCTGAAAAAATACAGTTACATATTTGGGGAATGGGTTACGAATTACAAATAATATACAAGTAACATGAGTGACACAAATAAGACATATAATAACTAGCTGGGGAAAAGCTCAAACTACAGTTCATTTCAACATAGTGACAGTGCAAGGAGTAGTGTTTACTGGGAGTGAGTACACTGATTTATTACAAGTTATCGATAATTTTTACAATGGTTGGGACTGGGCTGTTCTTATAGAGATCAGTTCGTGCACGTATGGGCTGGATGCGGTTGTGGTGTCGAAGAGCAATTCTCGGACTAGGGATCTCAGGTGGTAGTAGGAGCCGGTGTCGGGGATGGTGTAGAAGCTTCTTACCAAATTTGCAGATGAGGTCGTGGTGATGGTCAGTGAGAGTCTAAAGGGTCGGTCAGTGTTTTGAGCGCTTCTTGATATGTGGAGTAGGAAGGGTAGAGAATAATCTTGCATGGCCTCTTTTGCACTTTTTCTAGGTGTTTACGTTGTGTGGCATTTAGGGAAGAAGACCAGGTGAGCTTGGGAAGTATGAATGTTGTGTAAACACTGAGGAGCTCGTGTGCAGGAACACCGAGGGACTTGAGTCGGCGTAGGAGGTGGAGACGGAAACTGGAGGATTTGATAACTTCACTGACGTGTGGTTTCTAATTTAGTTTGTTGTCTATATGTATGTGTGTGTGTGTGTATATACTACTGTACTTTTTAGATCCTCCTACGCAACCTAACCTATTATAGTTAAGTATAGTAGGCTATACACTATTTTGTTAGTATGTGTTATAAAATGTAATTGCATGTTATTATTATTAATATTATTATTATTAATATTATTATTATTCTTATTATTATTAGTATTATTATTATTATTATTATTATTTTTATTATTGTTATTATTATTACATACTAATATAATACTAAGTTGCCCACCAGATTTCCTCAGAGATGGGAGGAGCACATTGGCGGCGGTGTTGTTTATACTCCGCCTGATTACTGATTCCTATTCACCGAGCCAGAGCTGGCGGGCGGCGTGTTATGTGCCACGTTTTGTTTCCCATTGGGCGTACCGCTCAGCTGGGGAGTAGGAGATTTCATAAAAAGAAAGTTTGAGTGGAGAGCACACCTTTTCCTTCACATACAGTTATCTTAGACCATCTACTAGTATAATAGTTTGCACAAAAATACTCTACACTCTTTATAGGTTATTGTTATGTTGTTGTTTTTTTTTTTACTTCTCATCAGATTGTGCATTCAACTAATATACACTAATAGTGTGTTTATTATTATGTTTTATAGTATTATTTCGTAAAATATTGGGTAAAACAATTATAGTCACTAGTATAGTCTATTATATTATTGGGGTTTATAGCAGTTTGTGGTCTAATAGTATCATGCTTTATGAGTGGTGTTCTATGTAGTGATGATTAGGCAATAAAATATGCTTTGGGTGTTTATAGCAGTTTGTGGTCTACTAGTATCATGCTTTATGGGTGGTGTTCTATGTAGTGATGATTAGGCCATAAAATATGCTTTTGGTTTATTGCTAACAAAATATACTTTGCTCTACCGCTGTAGTGAAATACATGGTGAAACTTACATACACCGTTAATAAAGTATTGATGGAAGAAGAAGTAAGAGGAAGAATTGTGGAGGTAATGAACAGTGAGACAATGTATAGCCTCCGGGATGGCGGCAGCGTTTCTGTTATTAATATATAATAAGACAATAGGAAAATATGTTGTTGTCTCTACCTGTATTATTACCTTTGCGATAGCATGGTTAAATTTGGGGAGGACAGAGGAAGGAGCAGGAGGTTAGGAAGGGATTTGTAGTGGGAGAGATAGTGTCTGTGATCCTCGGATCACCACTCCTCGGATTATGTCAGTTCAAGTTTAGAAGCTCAATCAACTTTCCCTGATTACGAATTGGCAACCTTTCGATTTACAACAGGTACCTACTTACTGCTACAGTAGGTAGGTGAACAGGGACCAAGGGGGCTAGGAAGAGTGTCCAAACAACTTGCCTGTGTGATGTAGTCGTGGCCAGAATTAGGTTAGGATACAGACACATCTGGCTAGTTAGTAACGCTGTACCCATACCGGAACACTCAGCATGTAAACTTTGTGATACACCTTTAAAGCACTATATTATTGAATGTGACACTGTCAAAGACATCTTGAACTATGTCATTACTTCATTGAGGACATTACATTCTTGCTGTTTATCCCAAATTGGCTAGCCCACACACTGATTAGTCAACAGTTAGAATATGACTCCAATGTATGCTGCTGGTAAATGTGTACTGTCAATGAACCAGAGTGAAAATAAGGTCGCCTCCCTTGCTGCTGCTGCTTCTGCTTCTGCTTCTGCTTCTGCGCCCTTCTAAGTCCCGTTTAAGTCCCCCACCCCAGGCCCCCACAACCGCCCTTCACATCTACACCATTCAAAATCAATTTCACTCAATTTGCACAGAGTGTTATCCTGCAAAACGTTGATGTCGTATATTTCTCTCTTTAAGTGATATCCTGTGGCTCCGAAAGGAGCCTGTTTGGTTAGGTTGTCTTGTGTGAACGAACCTTGGGTTCTTATTTCTTCTCTGTCTTCTTGGGGAGGAGCACAGCTTGGATGTTAGGAAGGACACCCCCTTGGGCAATGGTGACTCCAGACAGGAGCTTGTTCAGCTCCTCGTCATTGCGAATGGCAAGCTGAAGATGACGTGGGATAATGCGGGTCTTCTTGTTGTCGCGGGCGGCGTTACCGGCCAGCTCGAGCACTTCTGCTGCCAGGTACCCCATGACGGCTGCAAGGTACACAGGGGCACCTGCACCAACGCGCTCAGCATAGTTGCCCGTACGCAAGAGACGGTGGATTCTACCCACGGGGAACTGGAGTCCGGCCCTGCTAGAACGGGACTTTGATTTGCCCTTCACTTTGCCTCCCTTGCCGCGTCCTGACATGTTGCTGCTGCTGCTTTTCGTGATAGGAGTTAAATTTCCGCCCGCCACCTTGGTCTTTTATACCAAGCTCAGGATCAGGCCAGGTGGCCGTCTCGCGGACCCAACCAATGTAAGAGAGCCGTAGCTGCAGCCAGTCTGATCCTGAGCGGCCCGCTCGGTATATAAGGAAAAGTTAGTCGGGCCAGTTTTCAATTCTCTCCCTCCGCGCCACGAGTAACTGTGCCGCCATGCCTCCCAAAACTTCCGGAAAGGCTGCCAAGAAGGCTGGAAAGGCCCAGAAGGCCATTGCCAAGGGTGACAAGAAGAAGAAGCGCAGGAGGAAGGAAAGCTACAGCATCTACATCTACAAGGTACTGAAGCAAGTGCACCCCGACACAGGAGTCTCCTCCAAAGCTATGTCCATCATGAACTCTTTCGTGAACGACATCTTCGAGCGCATCGCTGCCGAGGCTTCCTGCCTGGCGCACTACAACAAACGCTCCACCATTACAAGTCGGGAAATCCAGACAGCTGTCCGACTCTTGCTGCCCGGTGAACTGGCCAAGCATGCCGTGTCTGAGGGCACCAAGGCTGTCACCAAGTACACCTCTTCCAAGTAAGAGGTTACTTGTGCACAACAAACACGCCATCCCACTACTACAACTTAATCGGCTCCTTCGGAGCCACAGTTACATGTTAAAGAGACAGTTACCGACACAAATATATTGAGAGGGAAATAAATAAAAAAAAATTATAATAATCTGCATTCTCTATTGGCGTAGAAACAGGACTAAATCGAAACATTATAAATAAATAAATAAATTCTGCGTGGAGTACTTTTACACCCACTGCAAAGTGACATACATGGAGTGTGTTTGGGTTTCATTTCTTGTTTGCAGCACGCCTATTTCATGTAAACAATTCATTTTATTTTATTTTATTGAATTTTTTTTTATTTTAGTTATTTATTTACTTACTTATTCTTTATATATTAATTTGTTACTAGCTCTTGTTTTTTGCCCCCACCCACCTCCCGAATTGATGACCTACTATACATTCGTGCCTGCACGACTGTTACCAACTTACCGTTAGGCGATTTGGGTAACCGAAATTAACGCTCTCCTACCACCAACCATTTCGATTGTCATGAAAATTATCTTCAGAACAGTTCTTTGGCCCTGAGAAGGGCCGAGTTATAGATGTCTGGTAGGTTTTGTTGTGCTTTTTCTTTTTCCCCAAGGAAGAGGACTTAAGCACGCTCTCCGCGGATGCGCCGGGCCAGCTGGATGTCCTTGGGCATGATGGTAACGCGCTTGGCGTGAATGGCACACAGGTTGGTGTCCTCGAAAAGACCCACCAGGTAAGCCTCAGAGGCTTCCTGCAGAGCCATGACGGCAGACGACTGGAAGCGCAGGTCAGTCTTGAAATCCTGGGCGATCTCACGCACCAGGCGCTGGAAGGGCAGCTTCCTGATGAGTAGGTCTGTGCTCTTCTGGTAACGACGGATCTCACGAAGGGCGACGGTTCCGGGCCTGTAACGATGGGGCTTCTTGACACCACCGGTGGCTGGGGCGGACTTGCGAGCTGCCTTGGTGGCAAGCTGCTTCCGTGGAGCCTTGCCTCCAGTGGACTTGCGGGCAGTCTGTTTAGTACGGGCCATCTCGACGACGAAATAGTCAATACGGGCGGCCCGGCAGGCGGGCGGGCTTATATACAGACATTCTCCACCTCAGTGGCCACCTCATTGGCCACGAGTGCCGCATGCGTCATCCGCAAGCTACGCCCCACCTCCAAGAGGGAGGGACGGCCTTGGATGAACGATACTACCGCTGCGTCCACAGCACGCCACCTACTCCCACCAAACCGTGGGCCCTCCTCATTGGAGCCAGGACCACCACAGAGAGCAGACACGCAGAGCGACGGGGAAGCCGGAGATCAAACGGACATAGCTGATTCGCTAGTTCTGGGACCTCTCCCACCTTCCCACCAACCTTGGAAATCACAAGCACCTGACTCCATTCTCCAACTGACAATTCTGTTGATTCAATCGACACATTGAGCCTCTCCTACAGTATCGGACCTCCCTTAGGAACCCCGAATGCTGCTGAGGGGCTTTGTGTGAAGAAAGAGTCAGCAGTAAGTTTTCAGACCTTTTTCTACCACTCTAACCTTTATCTTCCGTGCCGTGAAAGGACCTATTCCCCTGTCAGTTGACGTACAGGGGAGTATTCGTCTGGAAACGCCCTCTGTCCCCACACCTCGCTAGTGCGTGTTTGTGTGAAGGGCGGGGGGTCAGCACAGCCTGCCGATTCGCCTGGGGACCTCTGTGATAGTGCAGGGCCTCCCCTACGTGAGGGGCGCAGGAAATTAGGGACAATTTTTTAGGGGAGATCTCCATAAATCTCCAATTCCACCAGTCAACATGCCTTCAATTAAACTCAAAGTGGACCGTACCATCCAACAGTGCACAGACCTCGCTTCACTCATTTTCCAGCTGACTTTGATCTTCCAAATACGTTCCTTCACCAATGACGACATTATTAAAATATTTGTACAGAATGACGAAGACGCCGACCTATTCCACTCCCCAGCATTGAACAAAAAACTAAAAGACAACGGCTTAACGGTCCTCAGCTCACCCGAATACCGCGCAAAATGCACCCTCATATGTAGGAAAATCATCCCCCATATCCTTGACAATCCTAACCTATTGACAGAACTCAACACACACAACACCTCCCAAATGACATATGCAGCCCGGATGGGAACTCTCCCCATGTTGAAAATCACTACAGCTACACAAACTGAAGCCATAAAACTGAAATCCAACGGAATTAAATTCGGCAATAACATCATCCCCTCACATAACATCGAATTCCAACACTACATCCCAGTCCACCAATGCTACAACTGCTATCAATTTGGACATACCACCAACCGTTGCAGTAACTCATTAACCTGTTCAAAATGTGCCAATCAAGGCCACTCATACAGAAACTGCACTGCCACTGTTACTAGATGCTGCAATTGTAAAGGCCCACACTCTGCCGTCAGCAACAAGTGCCAAATCAGACTCAACAACAGCACAACACCTCTCCCTCCCCGCCTACGCCTACCCTCACCTCCCACTGCACCTCCTCCTCCTCCCCACCACTCACTCCCAACTCCCACGACTCTCTCCACCCGCACTTGCTGGACCAACAACCTGACCGCCCCCCTCCCTTCCCCCGACACTGACGCAAAAATCACCACCATCATACTTCTGGCACATTCCCTAAGCAACGGTAATAGATCACTTTTTCTAAATCTGGTAATTGAGGGTTTGAAGGCTAACGGCCTCCCTACCATAAACATTCCTGACTCCTTCAGAACCGGTCCCGACCTCATCTTCCCCACTACCGCCATCTCCGACCGTACCAACATGCCCCCCCCACCCCCCAGAGAATCCACTGTCTCCCTCCTCCCCTCCACTTCTGCCATGCCCACACCTGACTTATCTCACCATTCTACCATTACCTCACCCCCCAAAGTAATCAGTCCAAAACATGCCGGCCCCTCCACCTCGACCCTACCTACACCCGACTTCTCTCACTTGACTACGTTGAACTCCCGGACCACGAACACCCAAACCAAACCCGATCCCCCCCGAACACCCCAGACTCCCAAGAATAAAATGGCAGCCCTTCCCCCCACAGAACTAGTGGTTAAGACCCCTAGACCAAAGAGGAAGAACACCTCCCCCCTTTCTCCCTATACACCTGACAGCAAAAGAATTATACAATACACTCATCCAACCAAATCAATAATCAAAGTAAATCTATACGGCACTACCCCAAAGGAAACAGAAATCAACCCCGACACGAACCTAGCACACTCCCCCCAACCTCCCGACTCCCCCACACACAGTCTCGCAACTGCCCTTCCCTCACTTGCATACACAACACTCTCACCACCACGCTCACAGTCACTCGACAATTTAGACCTCATCTCTGCACCCCAGAATTTCAATCTCTTATAAGTAACAAATTATACAACATGATCACCATTATGCAATACAACTGTAGAGCATATCACCCAAACAGACACGCCATCTCTCTCCTCATACAAGAACACAACCCAGACATCCTCCTCCTCAACTCAACATGCACAAACACCAAAATCAAGCACTTCGGCTACACAAGCAGACAATCACCCCACGAACTATACGAGGGCGTTGCAATCCTCATCAGATCCTCCATGAAACACGAATTCATCACCAACTTCGCCTTCAAACACTTCTTGGCCGCCAAGATCGACACTCAACACGGACAGATTATCATCTGCACAACATACTCAAGACCTAACTCGCGTATCCCATTCACAGACCTAAACTCCATCTTTAACAACTCACACCTACCTGTAATACTAATGGCCGACCTCAATGCACACCACACCGCATTCCAACACAACCGCAACGACCCCCATGGCCAACAACTACACGCTTTAGTCACTCACAAAAACCTTCACCACATTGGCCCTTTCTTCCCCACATTCTACGCTCATCACGGAAAAGGCACTCCAGACATGGTCATCACCAACACCCCTGCCCTCCAATTCCAACACTACATCACTCCCGGCCCCCTATCAGGATCAGACCACATTCCCATCACTCTTCACCTCTCCAACAATCCCATCCTCCTCCCAACAACCACACCTCAATACCAGTATCAACACGCAGATTGGGATGCCTTCAAAACCACACTCTCTGAACAACAATACACGCTCAACCTCGAACACCAACCCACTAGGATGATTGAGGAAACCTGGACACACCTTTTCAACACTATCACCACCACAGCAGATACCCACATTCCTAAACACCGGTTCAAGAGAAAATACTCCTTCACACCCTCCATAAGAACTCAACGCCTACTTCACTGCTACAGGACACGATTCGAACTAAACAAACTTAACCTAGCACCAGTTTTCACAGACATCACCACACTAAGAACACACATCATCCACAGCCTCCTTCAAGACCACAACGTTCACTGGGCAAAACTCGTAGAGGCTGCCCAGAAACACAGAACACATAACCCCCGAGAATTTTGGCAAAGAATCGCCAAGCTGAGAGGAACAGCAAAATCCCCCTTTGATCACCTGCTAGTAAATGGTAGGAAAATCAATGAGCCAGCCGACGTAGCACAAACACTAAAACAACACTGGGAACACATTTTCCACCCACACCCCCCCACACAACAAAGGTACATCTTAAACCACATAAACAACATCACCACACACATGCAAACACTTCACGACAGAACAACTCCTGACAACACAATAGATACCTCCACTCTCACACAGGACCACACCCTCACTGCTCCTTTCACCCCTACAGAAGTCAAACAAGCACTAGACAAAATAAAAAAGAAAACACCAGGTGACAGCAATATTGGTCAAGCAATCCTGAAGCACCTGCCCCCAGAAACTGTCACAGCCATCACTTACCTCTACAACACCCAACTGGCTACAGGATACTTCCCAAAACTCTTTAAGACAGCCACAGCCATCATGATACCCAAACCAAACAAAAACCCAACAGATCCACAAAACTACAGACCGATCAGCATACTAGAAGTCTTAGGCAAAACTTTTGAAAGATTATACAACACCCGCCTCAGATACCACCTTGAAGATGAACAACTACTGTCCTACAAGCAGTTCGGCTTCAGAGCACACCACTCAACCCAAGACGCACTCAACATAATGACAAACTACCTCCACATGAACAAAGGTGCATACAAGATAGCACTCATTACAAAAGACGTACAAAAAGCCTTCGACACAGTTTGGCACGATGGACTAAAGTACAAGATATG
>NW_024742725.1:0-10203 GCF_018991925.1 Homarus americanus
CACATCTGATACTCCCTGGTATACCCCTGACACTCCCAGGTACCTCTGAGACTCAGGTACACACTGACACTCCCAGGCCTCTGACACTCCCAGGTACCTCTGAGCACTCCCAAGTACACCTCTGACACTCAGGTACACCTCGATACTCCCAGGTACACCTCAGACACTTCCAGGTACACCTCAGACACTCCCAGGTACACCTCAGACACTCCAGGTAGCCCCTGACACTTCCAGGTACACCATTGACACTCCAGGTACACCTCTGATACTCCCAGGTACGCCGTTAACACTGCCAGGTACACCTCTGACACTCCATGTACACCTCAAACACATCCAGGTACACCTCAGACACTCCCAGGTACACCTCAGACACTCCCAGGTACACCGCTGACACTCCCAGGTACACCGCTGACACTCCCAGGTACACCGCTGATACTCCCATGTACACCCCTGACACTCCACCAGACACTCCCAGGTACACCTCGCTCCATGTACACCAGACCTAGGTACACCTCAGACACTCCCAGGTACACCTCTGACACTCCCAGGTACACTGACACTTCCAGGTACACCCACACTCAGGTATGCATCTGACACTCAGGTACACCTCAGACACTCAGGTACACCTCTGACACTCCCAGGTACACCTCCGAGAAACTCCCAGGTACACCTCTGATACTCGAGGTACACCTTTGACACTCCAGGTACTCCTCTGACACTCCCTGGTTCACCTCTGACACTCCCAGGTACACCTCTGAGACTCCCAGGTACACCTTTGACACTCCCAGGTAAACCTCTGACACTCCCAGGCACACCTCTGAGACTCCCAAGTACACCTCTGACACTCCCAGGTACACCTCCGATACTCCCAGGTACACCTCTGACACTCCCAGGTACTCCTCTGACACTCCCAGGTACACCTCACACTCCCAGGTACATCTCTGACCTCCCAGGTACACCTCTGACATTCCAGGTACACCACTGACACTCCCAGGTGCACCACTGACACTCCCAGGTACACCTCAGACCTCCATGGGTACACCTCTGACAATCAGGTACACCCTGACACTCCCAGGTACACCTCTGAAACTCCCAGGTACCCTCAGACCTCAGGTACACCTCTGACAATCCCAGGTACACCTCTGGCACTCCCAGGTACACCTCTGACACTCCCAGGTACACCGCTGACACTCCCAGGTACACCGCTGACACTGCCAGGTACACCTCTGACACTCCATGTACACCTCAGACACTTCTAGGTACACCTCGGACACTCCAGGCACACCTCAGACACTCCCAGGTACCTTTGACACTCCAGGTACCCCTGACTCCCAGGTACACCTCTGACACTCCCAGGTACACCTCTGACACTCCCAGGTACCTCTGACACTCCCGGTACACCTCCGATACTCCAGGTACACCTCCGACACTCCCAGGTACACCTCAGACACTCCCAGGTACACCTCTGACACTCCCAGGTACTGACACTCCCAGGTACACCTCTGACACAAGTGGGTACACCTCAGACACTCCCAGGTACACCTCTGACACTTCCAGCTACACCCCTGACACTCTCAGGAACACCTCCGACACTCAGGTACACCTCTGACACTCCCAGGTACACCTCTGACACTCCCAGGACACCTCTGACACTCCCAGGTACACCTCTGGCACTCCCAGGTACACCTCTGACACTCCAGGTACACCTCTGATACTCCCAGGTACACCTCGGCACTCCAGGACACCTCTGACACTCCCAGGTACACCTTAGACACTCCCAGGTACACCTCTGACACTCCCAGGTACTGACACTCCCAGGTACACCTCTGACACGTGAGTACACCTCAGACACTCCCAGGTACCTCTGACACTCCAGGTACACCTGACACTCCCGGTACACCTCTGACACACGTAGGTACACCTCAGACACTCCCAGGTACACCTCTGACACTTCCAGGTACCTAACACTCTCAGGAACACCTCCGACACTCCCAGGTACACCTCTGACCTCCCAGGTACACCTCTGGCACTCAGGTACACCTCTGACACTCCCAGGTACAACTCTGATACTCCGGTACACTCGATACTCCCAGGTATACCTCTGACCTCCCCAGGAACACCGCTGACCTCCCAAGTTACGCTGACACTCCCAGGTACACCGCTGACACTCCCATGTACACCCCTGACACTCCCAGGTACCTATGACACTCGCAGGTACACCTCAGACACTCCCAACACCTCTGACACTCCCAGGTACACCCCTGACACTTCCAGGTACACCTGACACTTCAGGTACACCTCTGACACTCCAGGTACACCTCAGACACTCCCAGGTACCTGACACTCCCAGGTACACCTCCGAAACTCCCAGGTACACCTCTGATACTCCAGGTACACCTTTGACACTCCAGGTACTCCTCTGACACTCCTGGTTCACCTCTGACACTCCCAGGTACACCTCTGGGACTCCCAGGTACCTTTGACACTCCCAGGTACACCTCTGACACTCCCAGGTACACCTCTGACACTCCCAAGTACACCTCTGACACTCCCAGGTACACCTCCGATACTCCCAGGTACACCTCTGACACTCCCAGGTACTCCTCTGACACTCCCAGGTACACCTCACACACTCCCAGGTACACCTCTGACACTCCCAGGTACACCTCTGACATTCCAGGTACACCACTGACACTCCCAGGTGCACCACTGACACTCCCAGGTACACCTCAGACACTCCCAGGTACACCTCTGACAATCCCAGGTACACCCCTGACACTCCCAGGTACACCTCTGAAACTCCCAGGTACACCTCAGACACTCCAGGTACACCTCTGACACTCCCAGGTACACCTCTGGCACTCCCAGGTACCTCTGACACTCGGTACACCGCTGACCTCCCAGGTACCGCTCCACACTGCTCCAGGTACACCTCTGACACTCCCAGGTACACCTGACTCTCCAGGTACACCTCTGACACTCCAGGTACACCTCTGACCTCCCAGGTACACCTCTGACACTCCCAGGTACACCTCCGATACTCCAGGTACCTCCGATACTCCCAGGTACCTCAGACACTCCCAGGTACACCTCTGACACTCCCAGGTACACCCTGACACTCCCAGGTACACCTCTGACACAATTAGTACACCTCAGACACTCCCAGGTACCTCCCTGACACTTCCAGCTACACCTGACACTCTCAGGAACACCTGACACTCCCAGGTACACCTCTGACACTCCCAGGTACACCTCTGACCTCCCAGGTACACCTCCAGCTCCCAGGTACCTCTGATACTCCGGTACACCTTTGACACTCCCAGGTACTCCTCTGACACTCTGGTTCACCTCTGACACTCCCAGGTACACCTCTGAGACTCAGGTACACTTTGACACTCCCAGGTAAACCTCTGCACTCCCAGGCACACCTCTGACCTCCCAGAGTACACCTCTGACACTCCCAGGTACACCTCCGATACTCCCAGGTACACCTCTGACACTCCCAGGTACTCCTCTGACACTCCCAGGTACACCTCACACACTCCCAGGTACATCTCTGACACTCCCAGGTACACCTCTGACATTCCCAGGTACACCACTGACACTCCCAGGTGCACCACTGACACTCCCAGGTACACCTCAGACACTCCCAGGTACACCTCTCACAATCAGGTACACCCTTACTCCCAGGTACACCTCTGAAACTCCCAGGTACACCTCAGACACTCAGGTACACCTCTGACAATCCCAGGTACACCTCTGGCACTCCCAGGTACACCTCTGACACTCCAGGTACACCGCTGACACTCCCAGGTACACCGCTCCTGCCAGGTACACCTCTGACACTCCATGTACACCTCAGACACTTCTAGGTACCTCAGACACTCCCAGGCACCTCAGACACTCAGGTACACCGACACTCCAAGGTACACCTGCCGCACTCCCAGGTGCACCGATGACACTCCCAGGTACACCTGACTCTCCCAGGTACACCTCTGACACTCCAGGTACACCTCTGACCTCCCAGGTACACCTCTGACACTCCAGGTACACCTCTGACACAATCAGGTACACCTCCGACACTCCCAGGTACACCTCTGACACTCCCAGGTACCTCTGACACTCCCAGGTACACCTCCGAAACTCCCAGGTACACCTCTGATACTCCAGGTACACCTTTGACACTCCCAGGTACTCCTCTGACACTCCTGGTTCACCTCTGACACTCCCAGGTACCTCTGAGACTCCCAGGTACACCTGACACTCCCAGGTACACCTCTGACCTCCCAGGCACACCTCTGACACTCCCAGGTACCCCCAGCCTCCCAGGTACACCTCTGACACTCCAGGTACACCTCAGACACTCCCAGGTACACCTCTGACACTCCCAGGTACACCTCTGGCACTCAGGTACACCTCTGACACTCCAGGTACACCTCTGACACTCCCAGGTACACCTCTGATACTCCCAGGTACACCTCTGACACTCCATGTACACCTCAGACACTTCTAGGTACCTCAGACACTCAGGTACACCTCTGACACTCCCAGGTGCACCACTGACACTCCCAGGTACACCTCAGACACTCCCAGGTACACCTCTGACATCCCGGGTACACCCCTGACACTCCCAGGTACACCTCTGAAACTCCCAGGTACACCTCAGACACTCCCAGGTACACCTCTGACAATCTCAGGTACACCTCTGGCACTCCCAGGTACCTCTGAACTCCCAGGTACACCTCTGACACTCCAGGTACACCTCTGACACTCCCAGGTACACCTCTGACACTCCCAGGTACCCTGACACTCCCAGGTACACCTCTGACACACATACTGTGGTACACCTCAGACACTCCCAGGTACACCTCTGATACTCCCAGGTATACCTCTGATACTCCCAGGTACACCTCTGACACTCAGGTACACCTCTGACACTCCCAGGTACACCTTGACACTCCCAGGTACACCTCTGACACTCCCAGGTACACCTCTGACATTCCCAGGTACTCCTGACACTCCCAGGTACACCTCTGCACTCCCAGGTACACCTCTCACTCCCAGGTACACCTCTGACACTCCAGGTACACCTCGATACTCAGGTACATCTCCGATACTCCCAGGTACACCTCTGACACTCCCAGGTACATCTCTGACACTCCCAGGTACACCCCTGACACTCCCAGGTACACCTCTGACACACATAGGTACACCTCAGACACTCCCAGGTACACCTCTGACTCTTCCAGCTACACCCCTGACACTCTCAGGAACACCTCCGCCACTCCCAGGTACACCTCTGACACTCCCAGGTACACCTCTGACACTCCCAGGTACACCTCTGACACTCCCAGGTACAACTCTGATACTCCCAGGTACACCTCTGACACTCCCAGGTACACCCCTGACACTCCCAGGTACACCACTGACACTCCCAGGTACACCTCAGAAACTCCCAGGTACACCTCTGACACTCCCATTACACCCCTGAAACTTCAGGTACACCCCTGACACTCCCAGGTACACCTCTGACCTCCCAGGTACACCTCAGACACTCCCAGGTACACCTCTGACACTCCCAGGTACACCTCCAGACACTCCCAGGTACACCCTGACACTCCAAGTACCTCTGACTCCCGGTACACCTCCGATACTCCCAGGTACACCTCTGACACTCCCAGGTACTCCTCTGACACTCAGGTACACCTCAGACACTCCCAGGTACACCTCTGACACTCCCAGGTACACCTCTGACCATTCCCAGGTACACCACTGACACTCCCAGGTGCACCTCTGACACTCCAGGTACACCTCTGACACTCCCAGGTACACCCCTGACACTCCCAGGTACCTCTGACACCTCCCAGCTACACCATTGACACTCCCAGGTACACCTCTGGCACTCAGGTACACCTCTGACCACTCCAGGTACACCTCAGACACTCCAGGCACCTCTGACACTCCATGTACACCTCTGACACTCCCAGGTACACCTCAGACACTCACAGGTACCTCTGACCTCCAGGTACCTCGATATAGGTACACCTACGATACTCCCAGGTACACCTCTGCCTCCCAGGTACACATCTGACACTCCTGGTATACCCTGACACTCCCAGGTACACCTCTGAGACTCCCAGGTACACCTTTGACACTCCCAGGTACACCTCAGACACTCCCAGGTACACCCCTGACACTTCCAGGTACACCATTGACACTCCCAGGTACACCTCTGATACTCCTAGGTACGCCGCTAACACTGCCAGGTACACCTCTGACACTCCATGTACACCTCAAACATCCAGGTACACCTCAGACACTCCCAGGTACACCTCAGACACTCCCAGGTACACCTCTGACACTCCCAGGTACACACTCCCAGGTACACCTCTGACACACGTAGGTACACCTCAGACACTCCCATGTACACCTCTGACACTTCAGGTAACCCCAACACTCTCAGGACACCTCCGACACTCCCAGGTACACCTCTGACACTCCCAGGTACCTCTGGCACTCCCAGGTACACCTCTGACCTCCCAGGTACAACTCTGATGCTCCAGGTATACTCTGAAACTCCCAGGTATACCTCTGACACTCCCAGAACACCGCTGACCTCCATGTACCCAGCACTCCCAGGTACACCTATGACACTCACGAGTACACCTCAGACACTCCCAGGTACACCTCTGCACTCCCAGTACACCCTGACACTTCCAGGTACACCCCTGACACTTCCAGGTATTCTGACACTCCCAGGTACACCTCAGACACTCCCAGGTACCTCTGACACTCCAGGCCTCCAGAAACTCCCAGGTACACCTCTGATACTCGAGGTACACCTTTGACTCCCAGGCCTCTGGCCTCCCTGGTTCCTCTGACACTCCCAGGTACACCTCTGAGACTCCCAGGTACACCTTGACACTCCCAGGTAAACCTCTGACACTCCCAGGCACACCTCTGACACTCCCAAGTACACCTCTGACCTCCCAGGTACACCTCCGATACTCCCAGGTACACCTCTGACACTCCCAGGTACTCTCTGACACTCCCAGGTACACCTCACACTTCAGGTGCATCTCTGACACTCCCAAGTACACCTCGGACATTCCCAGGTACACCACCGACACTCCAGGTGCACCACTGACACTCCCAGGTACCTCAGACACTCCTAGGTACACCTCATCAGGTACACCCCTGACACTCAGGTACACCTCTGAAACTCCCAGGTACACCTCAGACACTCCCAGGTACACCTCTGACAATCCCAGGTACACCTGGCACTCCCAGGTACCTCTGACTCCAGGTACACTGACACTCCCAGGTACACCGCTCACACCTGCCAGGTACACCTCTGACACTCCATGTACACCTCAGACTCTTCTAGGTACACCTCAGACACTCCCAGGCACACCTCAGACACTCCCAGGTACACTTTTGACACTCAAGGTACACCGCTGACACTCCTAGGTGCACCATGACATGGTACACCCTGACTCTCCCAGGTACACCTCTGACACTCCCAGGTACACCTCTGACACTCCCAGGTACACCTCTGACACTCCCAGGTACACCTCCGATACTCCCAGGTACACCTCCGATACTCCCAGGTACACCTCAGACACTCCCAGGTACACCTCTGACACTCCCAGGTACACCCCTGACACTCCCAGGTACACCTCTGACACAATTAGGTACACCTCAGACACTCCCAGGTACACCTCTGATTTCCACACCCCTGACACTCTCTAGAACACCTCCTGACACCCCAGGTACACCCTGACACTCCCAGGCACACTTCCTGACACCCCAGGTACACCGAGTCCCCAGGTACACCTCTGATACTCCGAGGTACACCTTTGACACCCCAGGTACTCCTCTGACACTCCTGTTCACCTCTGACACTCCCCAGGTACACCCTCCGATACCCCAGGCACAATTCTCAGACACTCCTGCAGTACACCTCTGACACTTGCACACCCCTGACACTCCCAGGTACACCTCTGACACAATTAGGTACACCTCAGACACTCCCAGGTACACCTCTGACACTTCCAGCTACACCCCTGACACTCTCAGGAACACCCTCCGCCACTCCCAGGTACACCTCTGACACTCCCAGGTACACCCTCTGACACTCCCAGGCACACCTCCGAAACTCCCAGGTACACCTCCTCTGATAATTCCGAGGCACCTTTGACACTCCCAGGACTCTGACACTCCCCTGGTTCACTCTGACACTCCCAGGTACACCTTCAGACCCCAGGTACACCTCTTGACACCCCCAGGCAAACTCCTGACACTCCCAGGCACACCTCTGACACTCCTAAGCACACCTCTGACACTCCCAGGTACACCTCCGATACTCCCAGGTACAACTCTGACACTTGCACTCCTCTGACACTCCCATGTACACCTCACACACTCCCAGGCACATCTCTGACACCCCAGGCACACCTCTGACATTCCTGCACACCACTGACACTCCCAGGTGCACCACTGACACTCCCCAGGCATACCTCAGACACTCCTAGGTACACCTCTGACAATCCTTAGTACAATTCCCTGACACCTTAGGTACACTTGAAACTCCTGTGCCATTCCTCAGACACTTGCACACCTCTGACAATCCTTGTACACCTCTGGCACTCCCCAGGTACACCTCTGACACTCCCAGGTACACCGCTGACACTCCCAGGTACACTGCTCACACTGCCAGGTACACCTCTGACACCCATACACCTGAGACACTTCTAGGTGCCACCCCAGCCACTCCCCAGGCACACCTCAGACACTCCCAGTTACATCTTTGACACTCCAAGGTACACCGCTGACACTCCTAGTGCGCCGCTGACACACTCCCAGTACACCCCTGACCTCCCAGGTACACCTCTGACACTCCCAGGTGCACCTCTAACACTCCCAGGTACCTCTGACACTCCCCAGGTACACCTCCGTTACTCCCAGGTACACCTCCGATACTCCCAGGTACAAATCAGACACCCTAGGTACACCTCTGACACTCCCAGGTACACCCTGACAATTCTGCACACCTCTGACACACAATTAGGTACACCTCAGACACTCCCAGGTACACCTCTGACACTTCCAGCTACACCCCCTGACACTCAGGAACACCTCCGACACTCCCAGTACACCCTGACACCCCAGGTACAATTCTCTGACACCCTTGCAGGCACACCTCCTGAAACTCCCAGGTACACCCCTGACACTCCCAAGCAATACCCTCTGACACCCCAGGCACCTGATACTCCCAGGTACACCCCTGACACTCCCCAGGTACTCCTCTGACACACCCAGGTACACCTCAGACACTCCCCAGGTACACCTCTTCTGACAATTTGTGGTACACTCTCTGACATTCCTGTGTACAATTACTGACACTCCCAGGTGCACCACTGACAATTTGGTACACCCTGTGACACCCCAGGTACAATTTGACAATCCCAGGTACACCCCTGACACGCCCAGGTACACTCTGACACTCAGCTACACCATTATACTCCCAGTACACCTCTGGCACTCCCAGGTACACCTCTGACACTCCCAGGTACACCTCAGACACTCCCAGGCACACCTCTGACACTCCATGTACACCTCTGACACTCCCAGGTACACCTCAGACACTCACCAGCACACCTCTGACACTCTCAGGTACACCTCAGACACTCACAGGCACACCTCTGACACTCCATGTACACCTCTGACACTCCCAGGTACAACTCAGACACTCACAGGTACACCTCTGACACTCCCAGGTACACCTCCGATACTCCCAGGTACACCTACGATACTCCCAGGTACACCTCTGACACTCCCAGGTACACATCTGACACTCCCTGGTATACCCCTGACACTCCCAGGTACACCTCTGAGACTCCCAGGTACACCTTTGACACTCCCAGGTACACCTCTGACACTCCCAGCACACCTCCTCTGACACCCTGCACACCTCTGACACTCCCAGGTACACCTCCGATACTCCCAGGTACACCTCAGACACTTCCAGGTACACCTCAGACACTCCCAGGTACACCCTGAGACACTCCCAGGTACACCCCTGACACTTCCAGGTACACCATTGACACTCCCAGGTACACCTCTGATACTCCTAGGTACGCCGCTAACACTGCCAGGTACACCTCTGACACTCCATGTACACCTCAAACACATCCAGGTACA
>NW_024742726.1:0-16332 GCF_018991925.1 Homarus americanus
TGTGTGTGTGTGTGTGTGTGTCCCAGTTACAGGAAGGCATTAACTTTGAAAACCTTTTATATTCCATTGTAGAGCTGTGTTAAGGATCCAGTTAGACCTGCTCTCAAATCATCTTTCAGGACGCCCCAAATATTTCAACCTTACGAAGCTTATATCATTGTGTCGCAGGCTAAGAACAGAATAGTTATATGTACAGTTTCTTACTTCGTTAGTTAAGGGAAAATTTTAACTTAGGAACTCTTTAAGAATACATTTTATATCAGGTAAGCCCCAGCCCCCTCCCACACACACACACACACACACACACACACACACACACACACCTTATATATGAATGTAATGTGTTTAGCCACGGACGTTTGATTTAGACACAGGGTGGTTAGAACTGAACCTAGCCTAGCCGAACCTAACCTAACCTAACCTAACCTAACCTAACCTAACCTATTCTAAATTCAAGCTAATAGTGATACCCCCAGAAAGTTATTATTAAGTTAAAAAATAATAACTTGCATATCGAGAATTCATCTTCGTATCCCAAGTGAAGTGAGATAATTGAACCCTGTGTTAGTTCATCAGTTGGGTGAACAAGATTGAATTTATGAGGTTTTTTCGGATCCTTGGGGAGGTGTTCTCTGTGTCACAACTTACAAGGCAGAGGAGTTTAATGGTCTAGATATTACATTTTAATATTCATGATGACGAGGTTTTGATATTTGCCCGAGGTATTATATAGTTTAACTGACAACCATTAGAGGAGGGGTTACACGCTGTATCGACCAATTATTACATCAGTCCTGCTCTGGTGGTGAAACAAACCTCACTGACCAATCGTATTATCAGTTTTCACCAAAATAAACTCTAATGGCCAATCCACGTCAGTTCTCTCTAAACAAACTCTTATCGACCAATCATATCATTTGCTCCTGTATAAATAAATTTTACCGACCAATCATATACCACCTCTCACTCCGTCTAAATAAACGTCTGACAAGGAGCCAATCATGGAAGACTTGCTGTATTGACCAATTGCCAGAGCTCAGATCATACTTCTTATATATTATTTAAACATACAACTTGTGAACTCTTTAATGAGGTCCTTATTATTCTGGCCCCCCTCCCTCCTCTCTCTCTCTCTCTCTCTCTCCGTACCTTCCTCCTCCTCCTCTCACCCCCTCCTCACCCTCCTTCCTCACACCCTCCTCCTCACCCTCCTTCCCCACACCCTCCTCCTCACACCCACCTCCTCCTCACACCCCCTCCTCACACCCTCTCCTCACACTCTTCCTTCCCTCATTTCCATGTTAATATTCATGATCACAGGACTTTAATATTTACCTAAGAATTACCCTAACAAGGAACCAATCATCTTGAAGAGATTAAGAGGTTATTTGACCAATTGCCTTCAGCGGTGGGTGGGGCCGGTTCCATAGTAGGCCCTGGATCTAATAGGCTCCCCAGTCTTAATAGGCCCTGGATCTAATAGGCCCTAGTCTTAATAGGCACTGACTAATAGGCCCCAGTCTTACAGGCCCTGGATCTAATAGGCCCCAGTCTTATAGGCCCTGGATCTAATAGGCCCCTGTAATAGGTTCTGGATCTAATAGGCCCCAGTCTTAATAGGCCCTGGATCTAATAGGCCCCAGTCTTAATAGGCCCTGATCTAATAGGCCCTGTAATAGGTTCTGGATCTCATAGGCCCCAGTCTTAACAGGCACTGGATCTAATAGGCCCCAGTCTTAACAGGCCCTGGATCTACAGGCCCTTGTAATAGGTTCTGGATCTAATAGGCCCCAGTCTTAATAGGCCCTGGATCTAATAGGCCCCAGTCTTAATAGGCCCTGGATCTAATAGGCCCTTGTAATAGGTTCTGGATCTCATAGGCCCCAGTCTTAATAGGCACTGATCTAATAGGCCCCAGTCTTAATAGGCCCTGATCTATAGGCCCTTGTAACAGGTTCTGGATCTAATAGGCCCCAGTCTTAATAGGCACTGATCTAATAGACCCCAGTCTTAATAGGCCCTGGATCTAACAGGCCCTTGTAATAGGTTCTGGATCTAATAGGCCCAGTCTTCATAGGCCCTGGATCTAATAGGCCCTTGTAATAGGCCCTGGATCTAACAGGCCCCAGTCTTAAAGAGGCCCTGGATCTAATAGGCCCCAGTCTATTAGGCACTGGATCTATAGGCCCCAGTCTTAATAGGCCCTGGATCTAACAGGCCCTTGTTATGGGTTCTGGATCAAATAGGCCCCCCTGTGGGTCTGGATCTAATAGGCCCCAGTCTTAATAGGCTCTGGATCTAACAGGCCTCAGTCTTAATAGGTTCTGGATCTAATAGGCCCCAGTCTTATAGGCCCTGGATCTAATAGGCCTGTAAGAGGTTCTGGATCTAAAGGCCCTGGATCTAATAGGCCCCAGTCTTATAGGCCCTGATCTACAGGCCCCTTGTAATAGGTTCTGGATCTCATAGGCCCCAGTCTTATGGGCACTGGATCCTAGGAGCTGATCACAGGGCCTGGATCTAATAGGCCTTGTAATGGTTCTGGATCTAGCAGGCCCCAGTCTTATAGGCTCTGGATCTAATAGCCCCAGTCTTAGGCCTGGATCTAATAGGCCCTTGTAATAGGTTCTGGATCTCATAGGCCCAGTCTTAATGGCACTTGGATCTATGGCCCCAGTCTTGGCCCTGGATCTATGGGCCTTGTAATAGGTTCTGGATCTAATAGGCCCCAGTCTTATGGCACTGGATCTAATAGGCCCAGTCTTAATAGGCCCTGGATCTAATAGGCCATTGTAATAGGTTCTGGATCTAATAGGCCCCAGTCTTAATAGGCCCTGGATATAGGCCCTTGTAACAGGCCTGGATCTATAGGCCCCAGTCTTAATAGGCCCTGGATCTAATAGGCCCCAGTCTTAATAGGCACTGGATCTATAGGCCCCAGTCTTAATAGGCCCTGGATCTAATAGGCCCTTATGTGAGTTCTGGATCTAATAGGCCCCAGTCTTAATAGGCCCTGGATCTAATAGGCCCCTTGTAATAGGCCCTGAAATCTAGCCAAGGCTGATCATATAGGCCCTGGATCTAATAGGCCCTTGTAATAGGCACTGGATCTATAGGCCCCAGTCTTAATAGGCCCTGGATCTAATAGGCCCTTGTAATAGGCCTGGATCCCTAATAGGCCCTTGTAATAGGTTCTGGATCTAATAGGCCCCAGTCTATAGCCTGGATCTAATAGGCCCTTGTACAGGCCTGAATCTAATAGGCCCCAGTCTTAATAGGCCCTGGATCAATAGGCCCTTGTAATAGGCACTGGATCTAATAGGCCCCAGTCTTAATAGGCCCTGGATCCAATAGGCCCCTTACAAGGCCCTGGATCTACAGGCCCCAGTCTTATGGGCCCTGGATCTAATAGGCCCCAGTCTTAATAGGCCCTGGATCTAATAGGCCCTTGTAATAGGTTCTGGATCTCATAGGCTGTCTTATAGGCACTGGATCTAAACCCCAGTCTTAACAGGCCCTGGATCTAATAGGCCCTTGTAATAGGTTCTGGATCTAATAGGCCCCAGTCTTAGCACTGGATCTAATAGACCCAGTCTTAACAGGCCCTGGATCATAGGCCCTTGTAATAGGTTCTGGATCTATGCTAATCTTCACAGGCCCTGGATCTAACAGGCCCTTGTAATAGGCCTGGATCTAACAGGCCCCAGTCTTAATAGGCCCTGGATCTAATAGGCCCCAGTCTCATTAGGCACTGGATCTAATAGGCCCCAGTCTTAATAGGCCTGGATCTATAGGCCCTTGTTATAGGTTCTGGATCCAAATAGGCCCGCCTTGGCGGCCTGGATCTAATAGGCCCCAGTCTTATAGGCTCTGGATCAATAGGCCTCAGTCTTATGGTTCTGGATCTAATGGGCCCAGTCTTAATAGGCCCTGGATCTAATAGGCCTTTGTAAGAGGTTCTGGATCTAATAGGCCCTGGATCTAATAGGCCCCAGTTTAATAGGCCCTGGATCTAATAGGCCCTTATAATAGGTTCTGGATCTCCATAGGCCCCAGTCTTAATAAACACACTGGATCTAATAGGCCCCAGTCTTAATAGGCCCTGGATCTAATAGGCCCTTGTAATAGGTTCTGGATCTATTAGGCCCCAGTCTTAATAGGCTCTGGATCCTATCAGGCCCCAGTCTTAATAGGCCCTGGATCCATAGGCCCTTGTAACAGGTTCTGGATCTCACTAGGCCCCAGTCTTAACAGGCACCTGGATCCAATAGGCCCCAGTCTTAATAGGCCCTGGATCTAATAAGCCCCTTATAATAGGTTCTGGATCTAACAGGCCCCAGTCTTAATAGCACTGATCTCTCCTAGCCCCAGTCTTAACAAGCCCTGGATCTAATAGGCCATTGTAATAGGTTCTGGATCTATAGGCCCCAGTCTTAGCAAACCCTGGATCCTAATAGGCCCTTGTAATAGGCCCTGGATCTAATAGGCCCCAGTCTTAAGCCCTGGATCTAAGCCCCAGTCTTAATAGGCACTGGATCTAATAGGCCCCAGTCTTAATAGGCCCTGGATCATAATAGGCCCTTGTAACAGGTTCTGGATCTAATAGGCCCCAGTCTTAATAGGCCTGGATCTAATAGGCCCTTGTAATAGGCCCTGAATCTATAGGCCCCAGTATAGGCCCTGGATCTAATAGGCCTTATGCAGGCACTGGATCTAATAGGCTGTCTTAATGAGCCTGGATCTGTGACCCTTATGGCAAGCCCTGGATCTAGCCGACCCCAGTCTTCAGCAGGCCTGGATCCTATGGCCCCAGTCTTAATGGCTGGATCTAATAGGCCCCAGTCTTAACAGGCCCTGGATCTAACAGGCCTTGTTACAGGTTCTGGATCAACAGGCCCTTGTAGGCTCTGGATCTAATAGGCCCCAGTCTTAATAGGCTCTGGATCTAATAGGCCCCAGTCTTAATAGGTTCTGGATCTAACTAGGCCCCAGTCTTAATGGGCCCTGGATTAATAGGCCCCAGTCATGGGCCCTGGATCTAATGAGCCAGTCTTAATAGGCACTGGATCTATGGCCCCAGTCCCATAAGCCCTGGATCTAATAGGCCCTTGTAAGTTCTGGATCTAATAGGCCCTTGTCATGGGCCTTGAACAGGCTCTGGATCTAATAGGCCCTTGTAATAGGCTCTGGATCTAATAGGCCCAGTCTTATAGGCACTGGATCTAATAGGCCCCAGTCCTAATAGGCCCTTGTCGTATGGGCCTTGGATCTAAGCCCTTGTAATAAGCTCTGCATGTAAGCCTTGAATAGGTCCCAATCTTAGTAAGCCAAACAGACAGACAGACAGACAGACAAGCATTACATTAATGTTTTCACCAGACAGACAGACAGACAGACAGACACAGACAGGATACTCCACTAATGTTGACGCTTGACAGAGTCTAGAAATATACTTTATTTTATATATATTTTTTTCGTCAGTCAATCCAATTTCCTGGTGATCCATTTTCGGTGAGTGGAAAAATTCAATGAACAACAGATGTGTGTGTGTGTAGGGAGGTAATCAAATTTGGAGGAGAGGAGAGGAGGAGAGAAGAGAAGAGGAGAGGAGAGGAGAGGTGAAGAGAATAGATTTGATGGGAGGAGAGAGAAAAGAAGGGAGAGGAGAGAGGAAAGATGAGGGTAGAAATGAGAGGAGGAAGAGAAGAAAAGGGTGAAGGAAGAGAAGAAGAGAGGATAGGAGAGGGGAGAGGAAAGAAGAGAGGAGAGATGAGAGAAAGAGGGGAGGAAAAAAAGGAGAGGGGAGGAGAAGGGAAGAGGAGATAAAACAAAGGAGGAAAAGGAAGGGAGGAGGAGAAAAGAAAAGAGAGAAGAGGAGAGGTAGGTAAAATAAGGATAATGAGACAAGAACGTAATTTTTTTGCTTCCTTTATTGGGTTTAATATTTATCTCTTTGTATTTTTGTTTTTTGTGATTTTTTTAAGTTTCTATTGGCGGGTAATATTTTTTTTTTCCTTTGTGTATATAATTTCATAGCACATATTTCAATTTTCTATCATTTGTTATTGTTTTTGCTTGTATTCCTCGATTTATCCATATTTTGCTTTCATCTTTTCGTATATATTACTACACCAGGAGAGCTAGATGATTAAGGTTAGGTAAGGTTGGGGTTAGGTTCCGGTTGAGAAGCAGGTTAGGATAGTTAGGTTAGGTTGGGTTAGAGTTAGTTGGTATTTTCATTTGGGATAGGTTAGGTTTTTTATGTTGAGCTTATTTAGGTTTGGTTAGGTTAGGTTAGGTTAGGTTAGGTTAGGTTGGGTTGAGTTAGGTATTTTCATTTTAGACAGGTTAGGTTTATTTAGGTTAGGCTTATTTAGGTTTGGTTAAGTTTGGTTAGGTTAGGTTAGGTTAGGTTAGGTTAGGTTGGGTTAAGATATTTTCATTTAGGATAGGTTAGGTTTATTTAGGTTAGGCTTATTTAGGTTTGGTTAGGTTAGGTTAAATTTAAGTTAGATTATGTAGTACAGTAATCTGAAAATATATAAGGTTTCTGGTATGTTCATAATCATCACATTACCCAGTTCTTTTGTGACCGACTCAGTTCACTGTGCACCCAACACTCCTCGTCTCCTCCTGGTGTAGTAACAGGACCACACGGGAGAAACAACAAAAACCCTTTTGTAATTACTTCCTAAACACCATTTTCTATGGCCTACCGTTTTCTTTAACCCCATAACTGAATTTTTTTAGACCTCTGATTAAAACAAACATGAAGGGAGGATGATGACGCGTCAGTGTATAGTCATCAAAAGAAATGGCATTGAGAATCCAATTTTGTGCCGTAAGTGAATTTCTCCCAAATACTTTTTTTTAGATATATACCGGTATATATCTCTTAATTGTGATATACGAACACATATTACGACTTTCACCCATAAGCTGCAGTGCGGTATGGCGGTCAGAAGAGCGTGGGTGAATTACACCCGAGACACTACTCTAAATCTAGATGTTGTGTCTCTTATCTCAAATTGTTGTGGGGAAAAATAGCGTGCAGGCAGCCTTGACAATCGTGGGCCTGGAGCGGTGACTCGCATTTTGAGGGGAGACTGCGGTAAGATTTTTCGCCACGGGGATCTGTCGCAACCAGAGACCCTTAGGGTATGGAAGGAGGAGGGCTTGTGTGGTGAGTGAGGAAGAGAGAAAGTGAGGAGGATAATTGGGAGTGAGAGATAGAAATGGAGAGAAGAAAAATAAAAGAGAGTGAGAAGGAATGAGAGAGCAATGGAAGAGAAAGTAAATTGAGAAATTAGATAGAGAAAAATAGGAAAAGGAAAGAAGTGATGGAACAGGGAGAAAATAAAAGTGTGGAATGGTGGAATTGGAATCTGGAGAGAAAAAAAAAAGAGACAGTGAAATTCTGGGGGATGGGGAAGAATGTGGGGAGGGAGGGAGAGAGTTGATGGGTATGGAAAGGGAGAGATGCAGTGGAAGGGAGGAAATGAAGGCGTCAAAACGAAAACATGTGAAATGAGGTTCAAAAACAACAGAAAAAAAAATACATAAAAGAATAAATGGTGCAGAAAAATCCTGTGTTGGTGGTTAAGGGAAGGGCACGGAGGGAGAGGAAGGAGAGACACGATAAAGGGAGGGAGAAAGAAGAGGAAGGAGAGACACGGATTAGGGAGGGACACGGAAGGAGGGGATAAGAGGAAGGAGGACACGGATAAAGGGAGACACGGAGGGAGGGAGAAGAGGAAGGAGAGACGGATAAAGGGAGGACACGGAGGAGGAGGGGGAGAAGAGGAAGGAGAGACGGATAAAGGGAGGGAGAAGAGGAAGGAGAGAAACCGGATAAAAAGGAGGGACATGGATGGAGGGAGAAGAGGAAGGAGAGACACGGATAAAGGGAGGGACACGGAGGGAGGGATAAGAGGAAGGAACACGGATAAGGGAGAGACACGGAGGGAGGAGAAGAGGAAGGAGACGGATAAAGGAGAGGGAGGACACGGAGGGAGGGGGAGAAGAGAAGGAGAGACGGATAAAGGGAGGGACACGGAGGGAGGGAGAAGAGGAAGGAGAGACACACACGGATAAAGGGAGAGACATGGAGGAGGGAGGGAGGGAGGAGAGGGAAAGGAGAGACACGGATAAAGGGAGGAACTGAGGGAGGGATAAGAGGAAGGAGAGACACGGATAAGGAGAGACACGGGAGGGAGGAGAAGAGGAAGGAGAGACGGATAAAGGGAGGGACACGGAGGGAGGGAGAAGAGGAAGGAGAGACGGATAAAGGGAGGGACACGGAGGGAGGGAGAAGAGGAAGGAGAGACACGGATAAAGGGAGAGACATGGAGGGGGAGGAGGGAGGGAGAGGAAGGAGAGACACGGATAAAGGGAGGGACACGGAGGAGGGGAGAAGAGGAAGAGACACGGATAAGGGAGGGACACGGAGGGAGGGAGAAGAGGAAGGAGAGAACCACGGATAAAGGGAGGGACATGGAGGGAGGAGAAGAGGAAGGAGAGACACGGATAAAGGGAGGGACACGGAGGGGGGGAGAAGAGGGAAGGAGACACGGATAAGGGAGGGACATGGAGGGGAGGAGAGAGGAAAGGAGAGACACGACGGAAAGGGGAGAGAGGGACATGGAGGGGGAGGAGAAGAGGAAGGAGAGACACGGATAAAGGTAGGGAGGAGAGAGGGACATGGAGGGAGGAGGGAGAAGAGGAAGGAGAGACACGGATAAGGGAGGGACATGGAGGGGAGGGAAGGGGAAGGAGAAGACACGGATAAAGGGAGAGGAGAAAGAGGAAGGAGAGAAACGGATAAAGGGAGGGACACGGATGGAGGAGAAGGAGACACGAATAAAGGGAGGAGAGAGGGACATGGAGGGAGGGAGAAGAGGAAGGAGAGACACGGATAAAGGGAGGGAGAAGAAGGGAAGGAGAGAAACGGATAAAGGGAGGGACACGGATGGAGGGAGAAGATGAAGGAGACACGGATAAAGGGAGGGACACGGAGGAGGGAGAAAGAGGAAGGAGAGACATAGAGGAGGAAGAGACTCGAGAGAAGGACACGGAGGGAGGGAGGAACACGGAGAAAGGAAAACACCATTTCCTCCCTCCCCTATCCTCCTCCTCCCACTACCCTTCCCTCCCTCCTCCCCTATCCTCCCCCTCCCACTACCCTCCCACTACCCTACCCTCCCTCCCACTACCCTCTCCCACTACCCTCCCTCCCTACCCTCCTCCCTACCCTCCTCCCACCACCCTTCCCTCCCTCCCCTTTCCACTTCCTCTTCTCTGCCGAACCTCCACCCCTCTTTCCTTCCTCCTATCCTTAGCCTCTCCTCTCTCCTCAATTCTTCCCTCTTCCCTTTAACTTACATCATGATTCACCTTCTTTATCCTCTCTCTTATTACTCGTTCCTATCTCCATAATCCACAGGATACTATGGCCAGCTTAGTGTGTGTGACGTCGGACACCTGTCAATTAGTTGTGTGTACCTTGGAGATGGTCATGTATGTGTAATGTACTCAGAGGTCATGTGCATATGTACCTGGAGAGGATCATAAGTGTTTGTGTGTGTGTGTGTGTACCCTTAGAGGATCTGTGTGTACCTTGAAAGGGTCATGTGTGCGTGTGTACTTTGAAAGAAGTCATGTGTGTGTGTGTGTGTGTGTTTGTACACACCTTGAGAGGGTCATAACCAAGGCTCCCACTTTTTGGGAAAATGTTCCTAGATCGGAAATTTGGTGATTTAGGAAAATCTAGGTTAGGAAATGCAATTTTGTGGGAAATTGCGGTAAATATTATTATTATTAAAGGACCTACGCTTATTATTCCAAAGACCACAAAGTTTAACAGTAGGTTAGTAATTAAATACTTATTACAAAGAATGTTTTTTTTTTCATAATAAAGGTTTAAGACTTCATTTGAGCCATTTATCTTAAACAGTACAGTTCAACATTATAAGAAATTTACTGCCTACTAGTGTATCAGAGAGAGAGAGAGAGAGAGAGAGAGAGAGAGAGAGAGAGAGAGAGAGAGTTTTATACAAAGTTTATACAAAATTAAAGGTTTCGTCCACATTGGTTAACTAAATGGCACCACTACATATAACACCACCCATCATCACTACATATAACACCATCCATCATCACTACATATAACATCATCCATCGTCACTTATACTTAACACCATTCATCATCACTACAATATGACACCATCCATCATCACTACATATAACACCATCATCACTACATATATCATCATCCATCATCACTATACTTAACACCATCCATCATCACTACATATAACGCCATCCATCATCACTACATATAACACCATCCATCATCACTACATATAACATCATCCATCGTCACTATACTTAACACCATCTATCATCACTACATATGACACCATCCATCATCATTACATATAACACTATCATCACTATACTTAACACCATCCATCATCACTACATATAACGCCATCCATCATCACTACATATAACACCATCCATCACTACATATAACACCATCCGTCATCACTACATATAACACCATCCATCATCACTACATATAACACCATCCATCATCACTACATAACACCATCCATCATCACTACATATAACACCATCCATCATCACTACATATAACACCATCCATCATCACTACATACAACACCATCCATCATCACTACATATAACACCATCCATCATCACTACATATAACACCATCCATCATTACTACATATAACGCCATCCATCATCACTACATATAACACCATCCATCATCACTACATATAACACCATCCATCATCACTACATATACCATCCATCATCACTACATATAACACCATCCATCATCACTACATATAACACCATCCATCATCACTACATATAACACCATCCATCATCACTACATATAACACCATCCATCATCATATATAACACCATCCATCATCATACATATAACACCATCCATCATCACTACCTCACCAATACAGTAATAATCTGAACTTGAGTTTTACTTATTTAGAAATTCCAACTTCATTAATTTTATTTCTCAACCGTCAAATTCTGAATAGGCCTCAGTGAGTATGGTGTTAACCTGGGCAGTTATATTTGTAGTTGGTCACCATAAAGTACAAAAGCTTTTGTACTTTATGGTGCCCTGAGCCTACGGGCCACGTTTGTGGTATGGTGGTATGGTATTACAAATATGATTTATTTTATTTTATTATTATTACGATCGGTTGTCTCTTCCGTAGCATTGTGACCGGTCACTTCTTTTGTAGCGTTATGAGCGGTCACCTTTTTCGTGACGTTGTGACCGCACACCTCTTATGTGAGGTTCTAACCCAGCAACTCTTTCACGCCGTATGGACCGCGACCTCTTATGTGAGTTCTAACCGTTGGCTGGTGTTGCAACCTTGCATCTCTTAGGTGGTGTTGCGACCGCGCATCTCTTAGGTGGTGTTGCGACCGTGCATCTCTTAGGTGGTGTTGCGACCGCCATCTCTTTCGTGGCGTTGCGATCGCATCTCTTAGGGTGGTGTTGCGACCGCGCATCTCTTTCGTGGCGTTGCGACCGCAGATTCTTAGGTGGTGCATCACAGATCTCTTTGTGGCGTTGGGACCGCTATCTTAGGTGGCGTTGCAACCGCGCATCTCTTTCCTGGCATTGACCGCGCATCTCTTAGGTGGTGTTGCGACCGCGCATCTCTTTCCTGGCATTGGGACCGCGCATCTCTGGTGGTGGTTTTGCGACCGCGCATCTCTTTCGTGGCGTTGCGACCCGCATCTCTTAGGTGTGTTGCGACCGCGCATCTCTTTCCTGGCATTGGGATCGCAAGATTCTTAGGTGGTGTTGCGACTGCGCATCTTTAGGTGGTGTTTGCCAAGCATCTCTAAGGTGGTGTTGGGACGCACATCTCTTTCGTTGCTGGGACCGGCATCTCTTAGGTGGTGTTGCGACCGCGCATCTCTTAGGTGGTGTTGCGACCGCCCATCTCTTAGGTGGTGTTGCCACCGCACTTTCCTGGCATTGGGACCGCGCACTTAGGTGGTGTTGCGACCGCGCATCTCTTTCGTGGCGTTGCGACCGCGCATCTCTAGGGTGGTGTTGTGACCCGCATCTCTTAGGTGGGTGACCGCGCATCTCTTTCGTAGCGTTGCGACTGCGCATCTCTTAGGTGGTGTTGGACCGCGCATCTCTTTCGTGGCGTTGCGACCGCATCTCAGGTGGTGCTGCGATCCATCTCTTTCTGGCGTTGCGACCGCGCATCTCTTAGGTGGTGTTGCGACCGCGCATCTCTTTCGTGGCGTTGGGACCGCACATCTCTTCGTGGCGTTGCGACCGCGCATCTCTTTCGTGGCGTTGCGACCGCGCATCTCTTAGGTGGCGACCGCGCATCTCTTAGGTGGTGTTGCGACCGCGCATCTCTTGTGGCGTTAACGCGCATCTCTTTCGTGCGTTGCGACCGCGCATCTCTTTCGTGGCGTTGGGACCGCGCATCTCTTTTCGTGGCGTTGCGACTGCGCATCTCTTAGGTGGTGTTGCGACCGCGCATCTCTTTCGTGGCGTTGGGACCGCACATCTTTTCAGTGGCAGGACCGCGCATCTCTTAGTGGTGTTGCGACCGCGCATCTCGTGGTGTTGCGACCGCGCATCTCTTAGGTGGTGCTGCGACCGCGCATCTTTTCCTGGCATTGGGACCACAGCATCTCTTTCGTGGCATTGCAACCACGCATCTCTTTTCCCGGCTGGGACTGCGTGCACTTTAGGTGCAGGACTGCGCACCTCTTTCGCCCTGTTGAGACCAGTGCACCTCTTTCGCCCTGTTGAGACCTGCACCTCGCCCTGTTGACTGTGCACCTTTTCTGCCTTGCTGAGACCGCACCTTTCGCCCGTTGAGACTGCGCACTTTTCGCCCTGGTTGAGACTGTGCACCTCTTTCTGCCCTGTTGAGACTGTGCACCTCTTTCGCCTGTTGAGACCAAGTGCACCTCTTTCGCCCCGTTGAGACTGCGCACCTCTTTCGCCCTGTTGAGACTGCGCACCTGCCTGTTGAGACTGCAGCACCTCTTTCTGCCCTGTTGAGACCGTGCACCTCTTTCGCCCTGTTGAGACTTGCACCTCTTTGTAGCATTATGTAATGAGAGAAATTTCATCTCAGGATTATCGAAATTATACATAATAATAATAATAATAATAATAATAATAATAATAATAATAATAATAATAATAATAATGGAGTCCATAATTGAATACAAAAAAAAGAAAATATAGTGATAAACGCTATATGTACTGTATGTTGTGTTGTCAATGTAAGAGAAACAATTGAGACCCTGCAATTGTGTTAATGAGGCAGAAAGTCAGATCAGCAACCTGGGACTTGGTCAACAACTTTCGTGATGCCATATGGCAGCAGAGAGTCGTGTGTGTGTGTGTGTACCTTGAGAGGTCGTGTGTGTGTACCCTGAGGGGAGAGGTCGTGTGTGTGTGTACTGAGAGGGTCGTGTAACTTGAGAGGAGTCGTGTGTGTGTGTGTACCTGGAGAGGGCTGTGTGTGTACTGAGGGGCTGTGTGTGTGTGTGTGTGTACCTTTGAGAGGGTGCGTGTGTGTACCTGAGAGGGTCGTGTGTGTGTACTGAGGGTCGTGTGTGTGTGTACCTTGAGAGGGGCCGTGTGTGTGTACCTTGAGAGGGGTCGTGTGTGTGTACCTGGAGGGTCATGTGTGTATGAGAGGGCTGTGTGTACCTTGAGAGGGCCATGTGTACTCTGGAGGGTCGTAAGTGTGTGTGTACTTGAGAGGGGTCGTGTGTGTGTACCTTGAGAGGGATGTGTGTGTGTGTACCTATGAGAGGTCAGGTACTTAGTATAGCACAGAGTAAGGTAATTGCACAATCTTTCTTCCCTTTTCTCTTCTTTTTCTTCTCTCCACATTTTCTTCATCCTCTTTCATTCTACTCTTTCCTCCCAGTTTATCCTTATTTTCTTCCCCCTCCTGCTCCCCATTATCCATTCTTTCTCCACCCTCCATCTCCATTCACTTCTTCTCTTTCTTCTTCTTTCTTCTTTCTTCTTTCTTTTCTTTCTTCTTTCTTCTTTTTTCTTTCTTCCTTCATTACCTCCTTTGACATTTCTCCTCTCCTCCTTTCCACGTCATGTATCGCATTTAACCATCTCCCTCCCACTGCTCTTCTCCTCCCCCATTCCTCTCTCCTCCCCCCTGCCATTTCATCCCCCTGTCCCACAGTACATCCCTACCATCCTCAACTTCACTCGCTCTCCCCTTCCTCTCCACTTCCAACTTTTCCTCTCCTTCCCTCATCCCCCTCCACTCTTCCTCCTCCTATCCTCCACCCCTTCCTGCATCCCTCTCCTCATCCTCCACTCTATCCCCTTCTCCTCCCTCCACCCCTCTTTCTCCCCCGTCCTCTTCACTCCCCTCTCTCTCCTCTACCCATTCTCCCTCCCTTAACCTTCTCCTCTTCCTGTCCCTCTCTCCACCTCTCCCTATCCCCACCCCATCCCCCCTCTTCTCTCCCCTTCCCTCTCGTCCAGTCATTTCACGGCTGTCCATCCAATGTCTCCATCTCATCTGTAGCGTTAATCAGCAGAGAGAGAGAGAGGATTTCTGTTTTGAGCGAAAAAAATGAGAACAATTTGTGTGTGTGTATAATAATAATAATAATAATAATAATAATAATAATAATAAATAATAATAAACGGTTTATTAATAGAGTTGCAGCCGGTGGCTGAAAATATACAAACTTACATTTGATTTAGACATAATGATATGTGAATACATTTACAGGGCTGTACAGTACATAAATCAGAGTTTTTTATTATTTTAACAATATGGGATGGTGCTATTCTTATATCTCTAAAGGGGCTCTATGGGCTGAATTTTGCTGTAGTGGCGGACTGCGCGAGGTGGGAGGGGAATGCCGGTGGCAGGAGGTGGCGAGACGAGGATGGTGCAGTAGTCCACAGCCAAACCTTGCTAGTGCTTGGTGTGGAGGTGACTGAGGATGGCATTTGGTGGAGAGAGCGCTTGTGGAAATGATTAGTCTGCGCCGAGCATGATTCTGTAGGCCCTTTCTGCAATTCTCTAGCTGACGTTGTTGGGTGGAGTTGAGAGAAGACGACCAGGAGCTAGTGACGCACACGTTAGTTTGGGGAGAATAAAAGGTTGTAGATAGTCCTCAGCTCTGGCGTGGTGCCCCAAGTGACCTAAGTCGTTGTAGCATGTAGAGTCGGTACGAGGCTGCCTGATTGTGTTATTTACATGGGCCCAGTCCAGCCGTGGTCTGTAACACCCAGAGTTTGGCAGACTGCACTAACTGGAGTGGATGGGCACCACGTGACTGCTGGAGCTTGCACTGGAGTGGCGGCGGCATGATGTGCATGACTACAGTTTTGGTGTGGTTGATGGTGACTTTATTCTCCGTAGTCCATGCCTGTAGCCTGTCCAGCGTTTTGCAGCGATGAGTAGTCCAGGTGGTGTAGTCCACTGTAACCCCCACAGTGCAGTCATCTACTTACTGTGAGGAGGTCCGAGCGTCGTGACTCAGGATCAGGAAGCACAGTGGTCCCATCTTACCTTGAGGAACACTGCAGGTGTTGGAATGTGGAGACCGAGTCCTGGATACCTCACTGCCTGACGACGTGCACTCAAGAAATCAGTGAGCCACAGACCAGGTTGTTGGTGGGCAGTCTTTAGTGCAGAATGGCTCGTTGATGGCCAGCAGTGATCAACAAGGTCAAAAGCCTTCCTGAAGTCAACAAGGGCAAAAGCTATAGATGTCTGTTTCTGCAGGTTTTGTACAGGAAATCCAGGAAAATAATCTGCTACAGTGGATGTAGAGGAGGTCCTTTATGTTATGTCAAATTGTTGTGGATCAATTGATTTATAATCATGCAAATGTACTAAAACAAATGTGTGTGTGTGTGTGTGTGTGTGTGTGTGTTACGACTGACGCATACATTTTCCCTCCATCGACAATATAGTCTGTCATGAGGGGGAGTTGAGGAGGAAGGGGGATTGAGGGGAGCAAGGGAGATGGGATAAAGGGTTAAGGAAAAGAGGAATTCAAGAGAAGGAAAGGGGGAAGACATAATAGAAAGGGTGAGGGAAGGAGAAAATAAGAGGAAGGAAGGTGAAGATAAAGATAAGGAATAGTGGTGAGAAAGGAGACATATGAAGGGTGAGGCAGGTTAAGGAGAAAGAGGAGGAGGAAAGGAGAATATAACAGTTGAGAAAAATTAAGTGTGCAGTGGGAGGTAAGAAGGTAGAGCAATACGTAACTGAACGAAGCATAACA
>NW_024742727.1:0-9841 GCF_018991925.1 Homarus americanus
ATTGGAAAAAATATTAAATTCAAGACTTATAGCCTTTTAACACAACATGGGAAAACTAACAACAGACAACATGGATTTATGCCCAATAGAAATACCCTAACTGCAATAGCTATAATAACGGAAATAATTGCAATAGAAAAAAGCAAGGGTAACCAGATCAATATAATTTTAAGGGATGTTTCTAAGGCTTTTGATAAAGTTGGGCATTTAGGCTTGAAATATAAAATATTAAAACTGGGACTTAACGAATACATGCTAAGAATATTGTGTAACTATTTAGATGATAGGAGAGCACAAATTCAAATTGGAAACTTTTAGGAACTATGTTTAATCTTGAGAGTGGAGTACCTCAAGGAGGATGCCTTTCTCCAACACTATATACAATTTATACTTCAGACACACCTCAACCTACCCCCTTTAGTGAATATGTAATGTTTGCTGATGATATTACTCAAATAGTATCATACCCAGGAAAATCCAACTCAATTTATGGCACTCTACACGGTAGGCGATAAAAAAACCTCAAATGATTTTTGAGAAAAAATGGAAAATCAGGACAAATAAGAACAAAATTCAGATAATGCCAATAGTAAGATTAAACAAAGTCCCGGTAATAGTCGACCAGGAACTATACCCATACGACACTGGTGGGATGCTTGGATTAAAAACTAACAAAGAGGATATATAACATGTAAAAGATATTAAGAACGATAGGCAAGAATAAGATTATAAAAATATCCAAACGCTTTAGAACCTTAGCATTAATAACAAAAGAAAAGAATTTCTCTTGCCCTTGTCAAATCAATTATGGACTACCCACCCATCCCATTGAACACCCTTAGTAAACGATGCATTAAAGGTTACAAACAATTACCAAAAACTGCTTCCCTCAAATTTATATATAACATAAAATATACAGACCACATCAATAATGAACAGCTACACAAGAGAGCAAACCTCTTAGCAATCAATGTAGATATACACAACAAAGCTGTAAATATTTGGAAAAAAGTGACTGAACTTAACACAGAAACATATCAAAACTGGATAAATAATATAGACAGGAAGAAGTAATTGAACCACCTCCTGCCTCAATATACACATTTCTACATAAAACATTACTAGAGGAATAAAGATGAGAGTGACCAACCAGCTCCACTAAGAACCTGGCATACAGTGTGCCTTTAGACTAACACAACTAACACTTAACTAACACCAAAAAAAAATGTGACTACCCTCCCAGTTACACAAGGACCTGGGCGGGCTCACTAACTCCAACAATAACAAAAATAATAATAATAAGCAGCATTATATAAATAAGCCAATATTAATACAAAGGTCTGACGACCCAAGGGAGCAGAACAAAGACAAAACACCAATAAGAAAGATGAAGCGATCTGGTTGAGCCCAGATTCTTTCTACTCCTACTGTATTTCAGTTTCACCACCTTTTTCTTCAATTCCTAATAATCTTCTTTCACCTCTTAACTAATGACTTCGTATCGTATCGTACCATCTAGCCTAAACTGTTTAGCCTGACGTAGAGTTTTTTAATAAATCTGGTGATATGGAACCACACACAACCCCCCCTTAACCTGGGATAATGCAATCAAATGGATAATTGCTAACTATTCTCAGAGATAATGCAATCAAATGGTTAGTTGCTAACCGGGGGCTGCGCCCCCGGACCCACTGTGTTAGATACTGTATTTGGTCATGATGAATTGTTTATTAGACTATAAGAAATCCTCTTCCTTCTTGTATTGGCAAGGGGAGTTTGCTTTAACTTAGGTATGCTAGCCTAAGTAAAAATAGATGCCCCTTCCTTATTGGTGTTGTCGATGGCACAGCACAGCACAGCACCGTGCCTATGACGAAATCAACTTCATTAAACTCAACTCATACTTCAAATGCACCAAGAGAACTTGCACACCCGAATGGGAGACCGTCAAAGTCAATCGGGGGTCGATTTAATAGCATACTACAGAAACTTGCACACCCGAATGGGAGACCGTCAAAGTCAATCGGGGTCGATTTGATAGCATACTACTGGCTTGCACACCCAGATGGAGACCGTCAAAGTCAATCGGGGGTCGATTTGATAACATACTACAGAAACTTGCACACCCAGATGGAGACCGTCAAAGTCAATCGGGGAGTCGTTAGCCAATATACTACAGAAACTTGCACACCCGAATAGAGACCGTCCAAGAATCAATCGGGGGTCGATTTAATAGCATACTACGAAAACTTGCACACCGAATGGGGAGACCGTCAAAATCAATCGGGGTCGATTTAGCGCATACTACATAAAAACATTACTAGAGGAATAAAGATGAGAGTGACCAACCAGCTCCACTAGAACCTGGCATACAGTGTGCCTTTTAGACTAACACAACTAACACTTAACTAACACCAAAAAAAAAATGTGACTACCCTCCCAGTTACACAAGGACCTGGGCGGGCTCACTAACTCCAACAATAACAAAAATAATAATAATAAGCAGCATTATATAAATAAACCAATATTAATACAAAGGTCTGACGACCCAAGGGAGCAGAACAAAGACAAAACACCAATAAGAAAGATGAAGCGATCTGGTTGAGCCCAGATTCTTTCTACTCCTACTGTATTTCAGTTTCACCACCTTTTTCTTCAATTCCTAATAGTCTTCTTTCACCTCTTAACTAATGACTTCGTATCGTATCGTACTATCTAGCCTAAACTGTTTAGCCTGACGTAGAGTTTTTTAATAAATCTGGTGATATGGAACCACACACAACCCCCCTTAACCTGGGATAATGCAATCAAATGGATAATTGCTAACTATTCTCAGAGATAATGCAATCAAATGGTTAGTTGCTAACCGGGGGCTGCGCCCCCGGACCCCCTGTGTTAGATACTGTATTTGGTCATGATGAATTGTTTATTAGACTATAAGAAATCCTCTTCCTTCTTGTATTGGCAAGGGGAGTTTGCTTTAACTTAGGTATGCTAGCCTAAGTAAAAATAGATGCCCCTTCCTTATTGGTGTTGTCGATGGCACAGCACAGCACAGCACCGTGCCTATGACGAAATCAACTTCATTAAACTCAACTCATACTTCAAATGCACCACGAGAACTTGCACACCCGAATGGGAGACCGTCAAAGTCAATCGGGGGTCGATTTAATAGCATACTACAGAAACTTGCACACCCGAATGGGAGACCGTCAAAGTCAATCGGGGGTCGATTTGATAGCATACTACAGAAACTTGCACACCCGAATGGGAGACCGTCAAAGTCAATCGGGGGTCGATTTGATAGCATACTACAGAAACTTGCACACCCGAATGGGAGACCGTCAAAGTCAATCGGGGGTCGATTTAATAGCATACTACAGAAACTTGCACACCCGAATGGGACACCGTCAAAGTCAATCGGGGGTCGATTTGATAGCATACTACAGAAACTTGCACAACCGAATGGGAGACCGTCAAAGTCAATCGGGGATCGATTATCTTATACTGCACGAATAGAGCCGTCAAGAATCAATCGGGGATCGATTTGATAACGCCACCACAAAACTTACACCGAATGGGAGACCGTCAAAGTCAAGCGGGGGTCGATTTAATAGCATACTACAGAAACTTGCACACCCGAATGGGAGACCGTCAAAGTCAATCGGGGATCGATTTGATAGCATACCACAGAAACTTGCACACCCGAATGGGAGACCGTCAAAGTCAATCGGGGGTCGATTTAATAGCATACTACAGAAACTTGCACACCCGAATGGGACACCGTCAAAGTCAATCGGGGGTCGATTTGATAACACTCTGAAAACACTGCGAATGGAGACCGTCAAGAATCAATAAGAGGTCGATTGACTCATATCTACGAAACACACCAATGGGAGACGGTAGTCGGTCGATTTAATAGCATACTACAGAAACTTGCACACCCGAATGGGAGACAGTCAAAGTCAATCGGGGGTCGATTTAATAGCATACTACAGAAACTTGCACACCCGAATGGGAGACCGTCAAATTCAATCGGGGGTCGATTTAATAGCATACTACAGAAACTTGCACACACGAATGGGAGACCGTCAAAGTCAATCGGGGGTCGGTTGATAGCATACTACAGAAACTTGCACACCTGAATGGGAGACCGTCAACGTCAATCGGGGGTCGATTTAATAGCATACTACAGAAACTTGCACACCCGAATGGGAGACCGGCAAAGTCAATCGGGGGTCGATTTGATAGCATACTAGAGAAACTTGCACACCCGAATGGCAGACCGTCAAAGTCAATCGGGGGTCGATTTGATAACATACTACAGAAACTTGCACACCCGAATGGGAGACAGTCAAAGTCAATCGGGGGTCTATTTAATAGCATACTACAGAAACTTGCACACCCGAATGGGAGACCGTCAAAGTCAATCGGGGGTCGATTTAATAGCATACTACAGAAACTTGCACACCCGAATGGGAGACCGTCAAAGTCAATCGGGGGTCGATTTGATAGCATACTACAGAAACTTGCACACCCGAATGGGAGACAGTCAAAGTCAATCGGGGGTCGATTTAATAGCATACTACAGAAACTTGCACACCCGAATGGGAGACCGTCAAAGTCAATCGGGGGTCGGTTATGTATACTAGAAACGCACACCCGAATGGGAGACCGTCAAGTCAATCGGGGGTCGATTTGATAACGCATACTACAAGAAACTTGCACACCGAATAGAGACGTCCAAGAATCAACGGGGTCGATTTGATAGCATACTACAGAGAAGTTCCACACCCGCATGGGAGACCGTCAAAGTCAATCGGGGGTCGATTTAATAGCATACTACAGAGAACTTACACACGCGAATGGGAGACCGTCAGAGTCAATCGAGGGTCGATTTAATAGCATACTATACAAAATGATCCGAGAATGTGCACACACCGAGTGGGAGACGGTGATGAAAGCGTCCGCCCTTGTACACTGGATGGCACTATTTCACTATAGTAAGGTGTAGGGGCACCTCGGTCATATTATACAACATACCAGAGAAGTTCCACACCCGCATGGGAGACCGTCAAAGTGAATCAGGGGTCGATTTGATAGCATACTACAGAGAACTTGCACACCCGAATGGGAGACCGTCAAAGTCAATCGGGGGTCGATTTAATAGCATACTACAGAGAACTTGCACACCCGAATGGGAGACAGTCAAAGTCAATCGGGGGTCGATTTAATAGCATACTACAGAAACTTGCACACCCGAATGGGAGACCGTCAAAGTCAATCGGGGGTCGATTTGATAGCATACTACAGAAACTTGCACACCCGAATGGGAGACCGTCAAAGTCAATCGGGGGTCGATTTGATAGCATACTACAGAAACTTGCACACCCGAATGGGAGACAGTGAAAGTCAATCGGGGGTCGATTTAATAGAATACTACAGAAACTTGCACACCCGAATGGGAGACAGTGAAAGTCAATCGGGGGTCGATTTAATAGCATACTACAGAAACTTGCACACCCGAATGGGAGACCGTCAAAGTCAATCGGGGGTCGATTTAATAGCATACTACAGAAACTTGCACACCCGAATGGGAGACCGTCAAAGTCAATCGGGGGTCGATTTGATAGCATACTACAGAAACTTGCACACCCGAATGGGAGACAGTCAAAGTCAATCGGGGGTCGATTTAATAGCATACTACAGAAACTTGCACACCCGAATGGGAGACCGTCAAAGTCAATCGGGGGTCGAGCATACTTTACAAAATGATCCGAGAATCTGCACACACACCGAGTGGGAGACGGTGATGAAAACGTCCGCCCTTATATGTTCGATTGCACTATTTCACTATATTAAGGGGAGAGGGTGCCTTCGCACACATATTCGGTGTAAAATATCTTCCGCCCCCCAGCGGAGCGCTTCGGCGCCTCTGCGAAGCAAAGCGCGGCATTCAAAAACAACAACCAAAATTGCCGTCGCTTTCCCTTCCCTGCCCTGCAATATGGCGACAGCAGCAGAAAGAAAGAGAGAAAAATAGTCTCATGGGGTCAAGAGGAATAGCGATGGGCCAGCGATCTATAATTCTAGCCAGGTCGTCTCCCAATTGAACATTATTACTCTCGTATTTTACATCGCCCACCACGATTTCGCGACAGCAGCACAGCATCATGATGTTGCGTCTATTATGAAGATCCGGGCGGTTATTCGACTTTGTTACATGAACAGTGGGGTTTTCTGCTGCCTAACAAGCGATCAAACAACTTCCGCCTCGAGAAGTGCGAATGCGGTGACTGTCTATAAATCCGCTCTTGTATGCTGGATTACACTATTTCACTATATTAAGGAGAGGTGCCTTCACACACCTATTCGGTGTGGAATATCTTCCGCCCCCCAGCGGGCGCCGGCACCCTCTCTTTGAAATAAGCCTTGACATTCAAAACAACAACCAAAGTTGCCCGTCGCTTTCCTTCCCTGCCCTGCAATGGCTGGAGCAACAGCAGAAGAAAGAGAAAATAGTCTCATGGGGTCAGAGGAATGGCAGTGGAGGCGCCCGATCTATAATTTCTAGCCAGGTCTGTCTCCCAATTGAACATTCTTACTCTCTCGGCGCCTGCATTACGCCACCACGATTCCGCGACAGCAACAACATCATGATGTTGCGTCTGTTATAAGTCGGAACCAGGTTATTCGGCTGTTCGCGAACAGTCGGGTTTCTTTCTGCCTAACAAACGATCAAAACAACTTCCACTCCTCGGTGCAGTGCAGTGACTGTCCTATCGTCCGCTCTTGTATGCTGGATTGCACTATTTCACTATATTAAGGGGAGAGGTGCCTTCACACACACCTATTCGGTGTGGAATATCTTCCGCCCCCAGCGGGCGCCGGCGCCTCTGCGAAATCAAGCGGCATTCAAAAACAACAACCAAAGTTGCCGTCAGCTTTCCCTTCCTGCCCTACGTAGCTGGAGCAGCAGCAGCAGCAGAAAAAGAAGAGAGAGAGAGAGAAAATAGTCTCATGGGGTCAGAGGAATGGCAGTGGAGCGCGATCTATGAATTTCACTAGCCAGGTCTGTCTCCCAATTGAACATTATTACTCTCTCGGCGCGCACGTCGCCACCACGGTTTCCGCGACAGCAGCAGCATCATGATGTTGCGTCTATTGTAAGTCCGGAACCGGGTTATTCGGCTGTTCGCGAACAGTCAGGTTTTAACCTTGCCTAACAAACGATCAAACAACTTCCTCTCTCGAGGTGCGGTACGGTGACTGTCCTATCGTCCGCTCTTGTATGCTGGATTGCACTATTTCACTATATTAAGGGGAGAGGGTGCCTTCACACACATATTCGATGTGAAATATCTTCCGCCCCCCAGCGGAGCGCTTCGGCGCCTCTGCGAAGCAAAACGCGGCATTCAAAAACAACAACCAAAATTGCCGTCGATTTCCTCTCCCTGCCCTGCAATAGCTGGAGCAGAAGGAGAGCGAGAGAGAGAATAGTCTCATTGGGTCAGAGGAATGGCAGTGGAGCGGGCTAATGGCGAGTAGGCTCGAGATCTATCAATTACACTAGCCAGGTCGCTCTCCCTATTGAACATTATTACTCTCTCACGTCGCCACTGCGGTTTCCGCGACAGCAGCAGCATCATCATGATGTTGCATCCACCAATTAGTCCGGAACCGGGTTATTCGGCTGTCTGCGAACAGTCCGGTTTTAACCTTACCCAACATCCACTCTCGGGGTGCGGTACGGTGAATGTCCTATCGTCCGACCTTGTATGCTGGATTGCACTATTTCACTATATTAAGGGGAGAGGGTGCCTTCACACACATATTCGGTGTGAAATATCTTCCGCCCCCCAGCGGAGCGCTTCGGCGCCTCTGCGAAGCAAAGCGCGGCATTCAAAAACAACAACCAAAATTGCCGTCGCTTCCCTGCCCTGCAATGGCTGGAGCAGAAGGAGAGAGAGAGATTTTTAGTCTCATTGGATCAGAGGAATGGCAGTGGAGGCGGGCTTATGGCCCGAGTAGGCTCGCGCTCTATCAATACACTTGCCAGGTCTCTCTTCCCGTTTGGACATTATTTACTCAATCTCTCTCTCTCTCTCTCTCTCGTGCCCCTGCGTCGCCACCTACTAGTTTCCGTCTGGCATATGCTTTCGCGGCCTTTCAGTCGGAGCAGGGGCTCCCCTTCGCCTTGTCTGCCCAACTTAGCGGACTTTGGTGGCCTGATCACCCCGTCTTCGCGTCTGTGCCGGCCTTCAATGCAGCGCCCAACCGTCTCTTGACCGAGATTCATTGCACTATTCCACGCGCAAGCGGCTACCCTAAATGTGCATAGACAACGCTCATGGTTCAACACGACCAGGGCGCAGTCTGGGAGCCGAGTATACTAAAAAGAGAGTTTAGCAGCCAAAACTCGTCAAAGCACACGTTGGGTTACCCCATCACCTAACAACGATGATGGCGGTTCCCACCCGTGAAATACACAACCTAACCAATATTGGGCGACGATGGCGCTCATGAGCCCACGTCCCCACAAACAGTAAGAGAAAGAGAGAGAGGAGGAGATGGGCCAATGTCTTATGCCTCGCTGGGGCCAAGAGAAGAGAAGAGGAGCGGATAAGGGAGGAGATTGGCCAACGTGCGGTCCCTCGCCCAATGTCGGCTGCCGCGCTGGAGCTGGGTAAAGAGGAGAGGAGCGGATAAGGGAGGAGATTGGCACACACGGTGGCGCTGCCGGCGCCGAGGATAGCGAGAGAAGGTGCAGTTTGATCTGATCATCTGGTTTGCTATTTCTCTAAGGCCAACGTGCGGTCCCTCGCCCAATGTCGGCTGCCTCGCTGGGGCAAAGAGAAGAGGAGAGGATAAGGGAGGAGATTGGCACACACGGTGGCGCTGCCGGCGCCGAGGATAGCGAGAGAAGGTGCAGTTTGATCTGATCATCTGGTTTGCTATTTCTCTAAAGCCAACGTGCGGTCCCTCGCCCAATGTCTTCTGCCTCGCTGGGGCAAAGAGAAGAGGAGCGGATAAGGGAGGAGATTCGCCAACGTGCGGTCCCTCGCCCAATGTCGGCTGCCTCGCTGGAGCTGGGGCAAAGAGGAGCGGATAAGGGAGGAGATTAGCACACACGGTGGCGCTGCCGGCGCCGAGGATAGCAAGAGAAGGTGCAGTTAGATCTGATCATCTGGTTTGCTATTTCTCTAAGGCCAACGTGCGGTCCCTCGCCCAATGTCTTCTGCCTCTCTCTCAATCTCACTATTTTGGCCGCCGTGATAGGCGCCGCCAACAGCAGCAGCTACCTGGTTGATCCTGCCAGTAGTCATATGCTTGTCTCAAAGATTAAGCCATGCATGTGTAAGTACAAGCCGATTTAAGGCGAAACCGCGAATGGCTCATTAAATCAGCTATGTTTCATTGGATCTGTAAACCCACTTACTTGGATAACTGTAGCAATTCTAGAGCTAATACATGCAATTGGTCTCTGACCGCAAGGGAAGAGCGCTTTTATTAGTTCAAAACTGGTCGGGCCCCGGTCCGTAACCCACCTGTGGTGAATCTGAATAACTTCGGGCTGAGCGCACGGTCTCCGCACCGGCGCCGCTTCTTTCAAGTGTCTGCCTTATCAGCTTTCGATTGTAGGTTATGCGCCTACAATGGCTATAACGGGTAACGGGGAATCAGGGTTCGATTCCGGAGAGGGAGCCTGAGAAACAGCTACCACATCTAAGGAAGGCAGCAGGCACGCAAATTACCCACTCCCGGCACGGGGAGGTAGTGACGAAAAATAACGATGTGAGTCTCATCCGAGGCCTCGCAATCGGAATGAGTACACTTTAAA
>NW_024742728.1:0-10000 GCF_018991925.1 Homarus americanus
CACATGTATTGCTAGGGTGTGTACTGGGAGTGTCTCTGTACCTGAAGTGCTCAGGTGTACCTAAGAGTGTCTGTCGTGTACCCAGAGTGTCAGAGGTGTACCTGGTAGTGCTGGTAGGTGTACCTGGCAGTGTCAGGGGTGTACCTGCGAGTGTCATTGAGTACCAGGAGTGTCAGGGGTTTACCTGGTAGTGTCAGAGGTGCTGATGGAGTGTCAGAGGTGTACCTGGCAGTGTCAGGGGTGCACCTGGGAGCAGCTGGAGTACCAGGAGTGTCAGGGGTTTACCTGGGAGTGTGGGAGGTAGATGGAGTGTCAGAGGTGTACCTGGCAGTGTCAGAGGTGTACCTGGGAGTGTCAGAGGAGTACCAGGAGGTCAGAGAACAAGGAGGTCAGAGGTGTACCTGGGAGTGTCAGAGGTGTACCTGGGAGCATCGGAGGTTTACCTGGGAGTGTCGGAGCTGTACCTGGGAGTGTCGGAGACGGACCTGGGAGGCCAGAGGTGTACCTGGGAGTATCAGAGGTGTACCTGGGAGGTCAGGAGAAGCATCTGGGAGTGTCGGACGGTACCTGGGAGTGTCAGAGGTGTACCAGGAATGTCAGTGAGTACTTGAGGCCAGAGGTGTACCTGGGAGTGTCAGACTGTCAGAGGTGTACCTTGGATGGCAGAGGTGTACCTGGGAATGCCGAGGTGTACCTGGGAGGTCAGAGGTACCTGGGAGTGTGAGAAGTGGGGCACCTGGGAGGCGTTTTGGAGGTACCTGGAGTGTTCGGAGGTGCACTGGCAATGTCAGGTGTACCTGGGAGGAAGGTGCACCAGGGAATGTCAGTTGAGTACCTGGGAGGTCAATGGTGTACCTGGGAGTGACAGAGTACCTGGGAGTGTCAGGAGGTGTACCAGGGAGTGTCAGAGGAATACCTAGGAGGTCAGAGGTGTACCTGGTAGTATCGGAGGTTTACCTGGGAGGTCGAAGGTGACCTGGGAGTTCAGAGGTGTACCTGGGAGTACAGAGGTACCTGGGAGTTTCAGAGGAGTACTTGGGAATATCAGAGGCATAACAGGAGTGTCAGTGAAGTACCCATGTCTCAAAGGTGTACCTGGGAGTATCGGGGTGTACCTGGGAATATCGGGGTGTACCTGGAATATCGGAGGTGCACCAGGGAGTGTCAGAGGTGTACCTGGGAGCCCAGAGAAACCAAAGAGTGTCAGAGGCAGTACCTGGGAGTGTCAGAGGCACTGGGAGACAGGAGGTACCTGGTCTATCGGAGGTGTACCTGGGAGTGTCAGAGGTGTACCTGGGAGGTCAGAGGTGTACCAGGAGGTCAGGGGTGTAACTGGGAGTATCAGAGGTGTAATGGGAATGTCAGAGGTGCACAGGGAATGTCAGTGGAGTAATGGGTGTCAGAGGTGTGCCTGGGAGTGCTCAGAGGTACCTGGGAGTGCTGAAAATTGGGAGTGTCAGAGGTGGATGTGGGATTGTTGGACGTGTACCTGGGAGTGTCAGAGGTGTTCCAGGAATGTCAGTGGAGTACTTGGGGTGTCAGAGGTGTACCTGGAGTGTCAGAGGTGCACCTGGGAGTGTCAGAGGTGTACCTGGGAGTGCAGAGGTACCCAAGTGTCAGGTGTGCCTGGGAGTGTCGGAGGTGTACCTGGGAGTGTGAGAAGTGTACCTGGGAGGTTCATGGCACCTGGGAGTGTCTGGGGGTGTACCTGAGAGTGACTGAGGTGTACCTGGAGGCGTCAAAAGTGTACCTGAGTGTCAGGGGTACCAGGAGTGTCAGGAGGACCTGGGAGGTCAGAGGTGACCTAGGAGTGTCAGAGAACATGGGAGTGTCAGAGGTGCACCTGGCAGTGTCAGAAGGTACCTGGGAGGTCAGAGGTGTGCCTGGGAGTGTCCGAGGTGTACCTGGGAGTGTTTGAGGTGTACCTGGGAGTGTCTGAGGTGTACCTGGGAGTTTCAGAGGTACCTGGGAGTGTCAGAGGTGTACCTGGGAGTGTCAGAGATGTACCTGTGGAGTGTCAGAGGTGTATCTGGGAGTGTTGGACGTGTACCTGGGAGGTCAGAGGTGCACCAGGAATGCTGGTGGAGCACCTGGGAGGTCAGTGGTGTACCTGGAGGTCAGGAGGTGTACCTGGGAGCGTCAGAGGTGTACCTGGGAGTGTCAGAGGTGTACCTGGGAGTGTCGAGGTGTATTGGTGAGTGTGAGATGTGTACCTGGGAGTGTCTGGGGTGTACCTGGGAGTGTCTGGGGTGTACCTGGGAGTGTCTGAGGTGTACCGGTGAGTGTCAGAGGTGTACCTGGGAGGCCGGAGGTGCACGGGAGTGTCAGGTGTACCTGGGAGTGCAGGGGAGTACCAGGGAGTGTCACGGGTGTACTTGGGAGTGTCGGAGGTGTACATGGAGTGTCAGAGGTGTACCTTGCAGTGTCAGTGGTGTACCTGGGAGTGTCAGTGAGTACCAGGGAGGTCAGGTACCGGAGTGTCGGAGGTGTACATGGAGTGTCAGAGGTGTACCTGGCAGCTGTCAGCGGTGTACCTGGGAGGTCAGAGGGTGCCTGGGAGGTCAGAGGTGTACCTGTCAGTGTCTGAGGTGTACTTGGGAGTGTCTGAGGTGTACCTGGGAGTGTCAGAGAAGTACCACGGAGTGTCACAGGATTACCTGGGAGGTGAGAGGTGTATCTAGGAGTGTGAGAGGTGCCTAGGAGTGTTTGAGGTGTACCTGGAGTGTCAGGAGGTGTACCTGGGAGTGTCTGAGGTGTACCTGGGAGTGTCTGGAGGTGTACCTGGGAGGTCAGGGGAGAACCAGGGAGTGAAAGAGGTGTACCTGGGAGTGTCAGAGGTGTAACAAGGAGTGTGTGAGGCATGGGAGGCAGAGGTGTACCAGGGAGTGTCAGAGGAATACCTAGGAGTGTCAGAGGTGTACCTGGGAGGCCAGAGGTGTACCTAGGAGTATCGCAGGTTTAACTGGGAGGTCGGAGTTGTACCTGGGAGTGTCGGAGACGGACCTGGGAGTGTCAGAGGTGTACCTGGGCGTACCTGAGGTTTACCTGGGAGGCCAGAGGAGTACCTGGGAATGTCAGAGGTATACCAGGGAGTGTCAGTGACGTACCTGGGAGTCTCAGAGGTGTACCTGGGAGCACGGGGAGGTGTACCTGGGAATATCGAGGTACCTGGAGTATCGGAGGTGTATCTGGGAGTATCAGAGGTGTACCTGGGAGTATCAGAGGTACCTGGGAGTGTCGAGGTACCAGGAGTGTCAGGGGTGCAACTGGGAGCACAGAGGTGTAACTGGGAAGTCAGAGGTGTACCAGGGATGCTGCAGAACCTGGGAGTCTCAAAGGTGTACCTGGGAGTATCGGAGGTGTACCTGGAATATCGGAGTTGTACTGGGAGTGCCAGAGGTGCACTGGGAGTGTCGGAGGTGTACCTGGGAGTCACAGGAGTACCTGGGAATGTCAGAGGTGTACCTGGCAGTGTTCGGAGGTGTACCTGGGACTGTCAGAGATGTACCTTTGCAGTGTCAGAGGTATCTGGAATCTCGGACGTGTACTGGGAGTGTCAGAGGGTGCCCATGAATGTCAATGGAGTACTGGAGTGTCAGAGGTGTACCTGGGAGGTCAGAGGTGTACCTGGGAGGCTCAGAGGTGTACCTGGGAGTGTCAGAGGTGTACCTGGGAGTGTCGGAGGTGTACCTGGGAGTGTCAGAAGTACCAGGGAATGTTCAGGGTTGTACTTGGTGTGTCAGAGGTATACCTGGGAGTGTCAGAGGTGTATGGGAGTGTTGCCGTGCACCCTCGGAGTGTCAGAGGTGTTCCAGGAATGTCAGGAGCACTTGGGGTGTCAGAGGTGTACCTGGGAGCTGTGCAGGTGTACCCGGAGTGTCAGAGGTGTACCTGGGAGTGTGAGAAGTGTACCTGGGAGTGTCTGGTGGTGTACCCCGGAGTGTCTGGGGTACCTGGGAGTGTCTGAGGTACCTGGGAGTGTCAAAGGTGTACCTGGGAGGTAGGGGTGTACCAGGAGGTCAGTGGAGTACCTGGGAGTGTGAGAGGTGTACCTTAGGAGTGTCGGAGGTGTACATGGAGTGTCAGAGGTGTACCTGGCAGTGTCAGCGGTGCCTGGGAGGCTCAGAGGTGTGCCTGGGAGTGCGTCCGAGGTGTACCTGGGAGTGTCTGAGGTGTGACCTGGGTGTGTCTGAGGTGCACTGGGAGTGTCAGAGAAGTACCAGGAGTGTCACAGGAGTACGGGGAGGTGGAGAGGTACCTGGGAGTGTGAGAGGCCTAGGAGTGTCTGAGGTGTACCTGGGAGTGTCTGATTTGTACCTGGGAGTGTCAGAGGTGCCTGGGAGTGTCAGAGGTACCTGGAGTGTCAGAGGTGTGCCTGGGAGTGTCAGAGGTGCACTTGGAGTGTTAGAGGTGCACCTTGGAGTGTCTGGCGGTGTACCTAGGAGTGTCTGAGGTACCTGGCAGTGTCTGATGTACCTGGCAGTGTCTGAGGTGTATCTGGCAGTGTCAGCGGTACCTGGGAGTGTCGGGGTGTACCTGGGAGGCAGAGGTGTATCAGGGAGTGACAGAGGAGTACTAGAGTTTCAGAGGTGTACTGGGAGTGTCAGAGGTGTACCTGGGAGTATCAGAGGTGTACCTGGGAGTGTCAGAGATGTACCTGGGAGTATCCGAGGTACCTGGGAGTGTCAGAGGAGTACCTGGGAATGTCAGAGGTATACCAGGAGTGTCAGTGAAGTACCTGGGAGTCTCAAAGGTGTACTGGCAGTCATCGGAGGTGTACCTGGGAATATCGGAGGTGTACCTGGAAGTGTGTGGAGGTACCTGGGAGTGTCGGAGGTGTACCTGGGAGTGTCACAGGAGTACCCGGGAATGTCAGAGGTGTACCTGGCAGTGTCAGAGGTGTACCTGGGAGTGTCAGAGGTGTACCTGGGAGTGCCGAGGTGTACCTGGGAGTGTCAGAGGTGTATCTGGGAGTGTCAGAGGTGTACCTGGGAGGCCAGAGGTGTACCAGGAATGTCAGTGAGCACTTGGGTGTGCAGAGGTGTACCTGGGAGTGTCAGAGGTGTATGTGGGAGGTTGGACGGCACTGGGAGTGTCAGAGGTGTTCCAGGGAAATGTCAGTGAGTACTTGGGGGTGTCAGAGGTGTACCTGGGGAGGTCAGAGGTACCTGGCAGTGTCAGAGGTGTACCTGGGAGTATCAGAGGTGTACCTGGGAGTGTCAGAGGTGTACCTGGGAGTGTCAGAGGTGTACCTGGGAGTGTCAGATGTACCTGGGAGTGTTAGAGGTGTACCAGGGAATGCCAGTTTTGTACCTGGGAGGTCAGAGCTGTACCTGGGAGTTTCAGAGGTACCTGGGAGTGTCAGAGGTGCCCAGCTCAGGTGTACCTGGGAGGTCAGAGGTGTACCTGGGAGGCCAGAGGTGTACCTGGTAGTGTGTGAGAAGGTAACAGGGAATGTCAGTGAGGTACCTGGGAGTGTCAATGGTGTACCAGGGAATGAGAGTGGAGTACTTGGGATTGTCAGAGGTACCTGGGAGTGTCAGAGGTGCACCTTGGAGTGTCAGAGGTACCTGGAGTGTCAGAGGTTTTCCTGGGAGTATCAGAGGTGTACCTGCGTAGTGTGAGAAGTGTACCTGGGAGTGTCGGAGGTGTATTGACGGAAAGGAAAGGAGGAGTTAGGAGAGGAGGGGAGAGGGAACTCACGTGATGACCTGAGGATTAATTATGTATAGACAACCAAGACCTGAGCTGAGAGGAGCACCACCCATAGACAGCCGACCCTATAAGAGGGGAATAGCCTCAAGATGATCACCAGACCCGAGGACGAAAGAGAAAGAGAGAGAGAGAGAGAGAAAAAAAAAAGAGAGAGAGAGAGAGAGAGAGAGAGAGAGAGAGAGAGAGAGAGAGAGAGAGAGAGACGAAGAAAAATAAGAGCGAGAAAACCTGACACACACAAAGAAAAGATAGATAGATAGATAGATAGATAGATAGATAGATATAGATAAAGACAAGATGGGTGTACTCAGTGTTGACCTGACCTGACCTGACCTGGACCCGACCTGAGGTAAGAGGAGCAGCAATGGCGGCTGGAAGTGAGATAATGACTGAGGAATATGAGGTCGATTATGAGAAGTGGAGGTCGATTATGAGGGAGTGGAGGTCGATTATGAGGGAGTAGAGGTCGATTATGAGGGAGTAGGGAGGTCGATTATGAGAGAGTAGAGGTCGATTATGAGGGAGTGGAGGTCGATTATGAGGGAGTAGAGGTCGATTATGAGGGAGTAGAGGTCGATTATGAGTGAACGGCGACCGGATAATGGACATTTAAAGGATAGGAGCCAGTAAGCCGGATATGAAAGGTATTAAGGGATACCAGATACAGTAAGCCGGATATGGGCCGCTTTAATGGATAACATGACGTAAGCCGGATAAGAAACGAATCAGAGACAGCAGACACAATGAGCCGGATAAGAGACGATTTTAAAGCCGGATAAGGAACGAATTACATGGAAGGAGACAGTAGCGGCCAGATATACGCTACACAGCCAGATGGATAGTGGAGGATAGACAGGATAGAATGGATAGTTTATGAGAGAATCTTGGTTAAAATTAGTTAGGAATTAAAAAGGAGTGATACACAGACAGACAGACAGACAGACAGACAGACAGACAGACAGACAGACAGACAGACAGACAGACAGACAGACAGACAGACACACACACACACACACACAGACACACACACACACAGGGTACGACAGCTGCGTCAGATCGTGTGTGTGTGTGTGTAATAATAATAATAATAATAACGGTTTATTAATAGAGCTGCGCCAGACTGAAAAATATACAGACCCCACATTTGATTTAGACATAATGATACAATATGGCCCTGTACTGTGTGGCCTTAGGTGTGGCCTGCACTGTGGCCCTGTATGGCCCCTGCATCAGTGGCCTATATGTGTGTGGCCCCTGTACTGTGTGGCCCTGTCAAGGCCCCACTGTGTGTAATCCTTATGTGTGTGTGTGGCCCCAGACTATGTGGCCCCTGATGGCCCCACTGTGTGGCCCTGTACTGTGTGGCCCTGTACTGTGTGCCCTGTACTGTGTCACACCTTCCCTCATCCAACATGCTTCACCAACCCCATCCACCTCCTCCCTCACCACCATCTCCTCTCCTCCTCACCACCATCTCTCCTCCTCCCCACCACCATCTCCTCTCCCTCCCTCACCACCATCTCTCTCCTCACCACTCTCTCTCACCACCATCCCCTCTCCCTCCCCACCACCACCATCTCCCTCCCTCCCTCACCACCATCTCCTCCCCACCACCATCTCCTCTCCTCCCCACCACCACCATCTCCCCTCTCCTCCCCACCACCACCATCCTCCTCCCCACCACCACCATCTCCTCCTCCTCACCACCACCATCTCCTCCTCCCACCACCACCATCTCCTCCTCACCACCACCATCTCCTCTCCTCCTCACCACCACCATCTCCTCACCACCATCTCCTCTCACCTCACCACCACTATCTCCTCCTCCTCACCACCATCTCTCCTCACCACCACCATCTCCTCTCTCCTCCTCACCACCATCTCTCTCTCCTCACCACCACCATCTCCTCTCCCCCCACCACCATCTCCTCCTCACCACCATCTCCCTCTCTCTCACCACCACCATCTCCCTCCCTCCCTCACCACCATCTCCTCTCTCCTCACCACCACCATCTCCTCACCACCACCATCTCCTCCCCTCACCACCACCATCTCCCCCAACAATCACTTCCATCACGCCCTGAGGCAGCTCCTTCTTACCTCCACAGATTTTTTAATCACTACCTCACCCTCACCTCCCTTTATTGACCTCCACCACACACCTTCTTTCACGTCTCCCTCAAGCCTAAGGTTATTCTCTCTCAGTAGAAATGTCTCACTGGTATTTCTCAGTATGTGACCTGACGATATGTCTCTAAGCAGATGTCTTAGCCTTCAAGTAAGTCTTAGTCGATGTTTCAGTCGATGAGTCTCAGCAGATGTGCTATTGTTTCTCAGTTATTTCTCAGTAACGTGGCTTTAGACTTCGTATCAGTCGGTGTTTCTCAGTAAGTGTTTTTAAGTACAAGTTTCTACTGAGAGAGAGAGAGAGAGTATAAATAAACTCCCCACACCAACAGTTCTATTTGTCCCTAAACTCCCTAGACACAGTGTACAAGTTTCTCCCCACCAATTATTCCTCCCTATCTACCTGTAGTTTCTCCCCCACCCATTATTCCTCCCCTATCTCCTGTAGTTTCTCCCCCACCCATTATTCCTCCCCTATCTACCTGTAGTTTCTCCCCCACCCATTAATCCTCCCCTATCTACCTGCGGTTTCTCCCCCACCCATTATTCCTCCCCGACCTATCCTGTACCATCTCCCCCACTTCACAGTTCATTCATCCCCCTCTCTCTCTCTCTCTCTCTCTGCCTTTCTCATATTTGTCAATCGCCTCTTTCCTGAAACCTTCAATTCATCAACTGTCCATACAACTTTTTCTTGTTGATCACAAAGGCGAGAGAGACTACCTAATCTTGTCACACACACACCACACACACACACACACACACACACACACACACACACACACACACAAACACCCCTCTCTCTCTCTCCCTGCTCTCAAGAATATTGCATGAAAACACCTTAAAAGCAATCTGTGTCTCTCTTTGGTGTGTCAGCTTTTGATACAACTATTTTTGTTGTGATGTGTTCGTTCAATGATGACTCTCTCTCTCCCCCCCCCCCCCCCCCCCCCCCCCCCAGTATGTATAGTGTCTTATATATATTGATCTATATACATTTATCTATAAAAATAACAAAAATCACAACATACACAAAATAACAATAACATTACAACAATAACAAAAACAATAACATTAAAAATAATAACAACAACAAAATAACAATAACATTAACAATAACAACAAAATAATAATAATAATAACATAAAAGCACTTCATCTAGTTCTGAGTAGGTAGAAACTAATACCAATTGTGACATACTGCAGGGTAGGAGGGTAGGGGGGTTGACAGGAGGGAGGGGGTTGACAGGAGGGAGGGAGAAGAGAGTTGATTGGGAAGGAGGAGAATAGATGAGGAAAGAGGAAAAGGGTAAAAGAGTTGAAAAAAAGACAAAATATGAAAGAAAAAATTGTTAACCAGCTATAAAATAACAATAACAACAATCATTAACAACAACAACAACAATCATAACAACAACAACAATCGTAACAACAACAACAATCGTAACAACAACTCTCCAGAAAAGTGAGGGACCCGCAGTAGCTGAGATTAATTACAAGCAGGGAAAATCTTGAGAAAACAGAAGTTGTCGAAAAATTAAACTAAAGTCACCCTAGCTATGTAGAGGTGAAAGGGAGGTGAAGGGGAGGGTGAAGAGGGAGGTGGGAGGTGAAGGGGAGGTGGAGGAAGGGTGGAGGGAGGGTGAAGGGAGGAGGTGGAGGGAGGGATGAAGGGGAGGGTGAAGGGAAGGGGTGGAGGGAGGGGGTGAAGGGGGAGGGTGAAGGGGGGGGTGAAGGGAGGGAGTGAAGGGGAGGGTGAGGAGGGGGTGAAGGAGGGTGAAGGGGGAGGGTGGAGGGAGGGGGTGAAAGGGGAGGGGTGAAGGGGAGGTCAAGAGGCATGGGAGGAGAAGGAAAGTAGAGAGAGAAAGGAAAGGAGGAGGAGGAGGAGAAAGAAAGGGAATAAGGAGAGGGAGAGGAGGAGAATAAAAGACAAAAGAGATGATGGAGGAGGGAGAGAGACAAGGGAATAATTAAGATAGACGAGGAGGTGGTAAAGGAAGTAGAGAAAGAAGGATGAGATGAATAACGTGAGGAGGAAGAGACGAGGTTGGAGGAAGAAGGAAGATAAAGGCACAACGAAGGAAGGAAGGAAGGAAGAAAAGAATCAAAAGAGGAGGAAGACGGGAAGAAGGACGCGAATGAGATACAAAGGAGAACTG